>NC_066869.1:49930189-50231982 GCF_022985175.1 Labeo rohita | reverse complement strand
TTTGGTCAATGATTTATCATCAGTCTTATTTATTTATCAAGCCCTTATGCGTGTATATGCAGAATGTTAAATACGGGAGCGTGGGTAATAGGCCGTAGAAAGCCTTTGCGTCTGAAGGCTTATTCTGCTGCGTTTCTCTTGAGAGTCTTCAGCGCACGTCAGCTCAAGAACAATCCACTGATTTTGTTCAAATTTTAACCGGCCCCCGATGTCCAAATGTTATGTCCAAACGTCTAGTGACGCTGCCAGAGTCTGCGGTGAAGCGCACAGCGATCGAACGCTGAGTAATTGTCCTTCACCTGATTCTTCCTTTTACTGACTGATTCTGATTGCGATAATAGTGTCTATTTACAGCGTCCGTATGACTTGTGCGCTATATTGTTCAGATCTCATTCACACTCGCTCGTCAGCGATGAATGTCACTGGTTTAGCGTGTCATTCTACCCTAGCAACTGTTACCAGCAACATACCAACAATCTGGTGTCTTTACATGAAACAGGTGTTAACTAATCAGAAACCATGCCAACTAACTAGTGGAGGGAAATTTAGAACAAATGACACCAGGTCAAACTAAACTAGGAACACGGAACTTAACCGAAACTGAACAGACGCTGGAGGGACTCCTCAAGGACTTCAACAACCCTGAATGTCAGCGGAGACCATGACATCTAGATGAGCCCCACAGACAGATCCCCAGCGAAGACCTCGACACCTGGCCAGACGAGTCCTCTGCACAATCTGCCTTTGCTGCAGCCTGAATCAGCCTGCTGATTTCGTCTGGCCAAAGGTGAACGATGGACTTCGACACGCTCCCGTCGACACACTATTTGCCTGTTTAATACCGTAAAGCTGCTTTGACACAATTTACATTGTAAAAAGCACTGTATAAATAACGTTGACGGGAAAATCGGTTGACAGGAAATCAAGCGACAGGATGGGTGGAGACGACAGTAGGAGGAGCAGGTTGATGACTGACCAAGGCGGAGCCACTGGGTGGAGCAGACCGAGCATGAGTCGATGAACCGACGAGAAGTTGGGAGAGGGAGGCCGAACAAAACTGAACAGACATGTGACAACAGCCAGTATCCTAGTAATATGCACGCTAATAAGCAACTACTTAATAGTGAGAATTGGTCCTTAAAGTAATATCAGCATGTCCTTCAGCTGCAGAAATGCATGAATCAATGGGAACGTGCTGTTCCATGAAGATCAGCCTCTCTCTGGAATAAACAGCCTCGCACTCATTTCACTGGCTTCTTCCTGATGGAGCATCGCTAAAGATGCAAGAGAGACTCATCCATAGTGACAGATTCTCAAGGGCACAGAGAGAGTGAGAGAGAGAGAGAGAGAGCGCTGATGGAACAGCTTGTTCAGCTCTCATTAAACTGCAGTATCTGCTCATTCTGTGTGTTTGCACTGAGTAATAATTGTCTGCTGAAGGGCAGAGTGTAAAATCTGAATTGATACAGGCTGAAAAGAAGCTGGAAACAACATTTCAGAACCAATAAGCCATTAATCGAGACTTCAGAAAGCTCTTTGTATAAAGAACAACTCGTTTTATTTCGTGTGGACTAAAGCAGGAGGCTTTTCTCCGACAATAATCACACTGCTGAGAATCGGAGAATATGCACTTTATTTTGTTCAGTCCTTTTTCCATTTCATTTCTTCATATTTACGGTGCCATCTCTATGCAGGTCTACATTGTTTACTGGAACTTTGAGGAAAGCAGAAGGAAAGATGAGGCGCTCCATCTGAAGCCATTTCAAACATTTTCTCAATGTAGTAATTATTATGAACGTGGTTTTTATGAGCTCATATGCACTGAGAGACTTCATCGCATGTTATCAGGTCCTATATATAGGAAATAAATGAATGGAAAATTCATTCGTCTCACCGCAGGACCATTTCAGACGAGAGAGCTGCCGACAGATACGGCATGTGAAGTACTATCAGAGGCATCTGAACCTGGAATCTTAAAGCTACAGTCATCATGTACTCACCCTCATGTCACTCCAAACCCCCGAGGACTGACTTTCTTCTGAGAAACCTAGAGAATTAAAAGAATTTTGCTAACCAGAGCCATTTTGGTGATCAAAGACTGTACAGACAAAAACTCTCATTTCTCAGAATTGTTCTTTTTTTGGGTAGCTTATTCCTTTAAGGGCCTGTCGAACTAAGCCTGCAGCATATCAATGCTGAGCCAACACTTCAGACGGCACAACAGCTTCACAACGACCAGCAGAGTTGATGAAGTTAACTATCCATTACAATTACAGGTGTCAGGATGTGTGCCATCAGTCGTGTTACTCAATTAAGGAGCTAATTAGCCAAAGCGCTGCAGCGGCGAATGCTGTTAGAATGGCTCTGTTACTGAGTGCAAAGGCTGTTCTAATGGCATGCAGTGAGAGGAGCGGGCTGGACGAGCAGGTTTTACCGTAGCTGTGCAAACTATTGTCTATGTAGGTCAGCACAAACACACCTGTGCCGGCAGGTGCGTCAGGCAAAGTTGTCATAAACCTGTGGACGGAGCTCGTCGTTTGCGAACGGATCGGCCCGACTTAGACATCCTAACGAAGGCGTTGCGGGCGATTGTTGGGATTCAGAATCCATGAGAGACAGTTAATCCACACTGCGTTTGCAGCCATTACCCAGAGTCGCCTGCATTACCTTTCACATCGAGACACGCCAAAACACGAGTCACGCTGAACCGGAAACAGGCTTCACTTGCCACTCTACGTTTCTGTTCCCATCTGTCATACGGCGCACTGAGACCAGTAACGATAGAGCGGCTCACAAACACTGATTTAAACGCATCTGATGCAGAAACACAATCCACACTGTCTTCACTACCCTGCTGAAAAAAAAACAATAGACACCATCACAAAATTTGTAGTGCTTTTACTGGGTACAATGGGACGTGTATAAGTTTTAATGGAAACTGTATTGAACCCTACTGGTTGGTCTCTACTGGTAATTGGTCACCTTCTAATTGGTGGCTTGTTAAAACCAATAAATCCTAACGGAAAATGTCCCAAAACACGTACAGAAAACCATTTTTTAATGGCTAGAAGTGTAGTGGAAACCATTAGAATTTTCTGTGATGTTTTTATTGTTTTTTTTCAGCAGGGTAGAAGAACAATTCATCATCGTTCACCTCGGCCTTAAGTGTTTTTGTCTCTATTCAGCAGGTGATTTTAGTTCATTAACCAGCAGGAATCACACAAAGCACTGACCACCAGCAGCTGATTTCCACCTACAACTATGTGACCTGCTCAACCCACATTTCCATATGAAAGAGTCGCGCTGGGATCCTGGAAAACCAGCAGTAGAGGCGATGGGATCACGAGCGGCACGCGTAACGTATAACGTGAATCAACATTAAAGGCACAGTTTGACAAAAATCATCATTCTGTCATTCCAAACCTGACTTACTTTCATTTCTTCCTCCAGTGAAAAAGTGGTCTGGTCTGAATCAGGAAAGAAATCTGCACAGATCAAGCACCGTTAACAAACCAAAACAGCTTTAAACAAATACGTGGCTGGATTTTGATGTGAGACGCAACTGGGGATGGACTTCTTCTCTGGAGGAAGCGTTATTATGGATTATGGACACGTATTTTAGTTAAAAACGTCTTAATGATGGATTTGTTTCAGCTTTTGTCTTCTCAAGATGTGAACTGATGGACTGGAGTGGTGTGGATTGCTTGTGGAGTATTGTGATGTTTTTATCAGCTGTTTGGACTCTCAATCTGACGGCACCCATTTCTAGCAGAGGATCCTTTGGTGACACAGTGATGGAACCAATTTCTCTCACAGCTCAACGAGGACAAGCGTGAAATGGCGTGTGAGAGGCGTTGCGTTTATGCGTATGATGCTTTCGCTCTCCTCTGAGCATGTAGAGGGAGTTCAGCGATCCTCCCCGCGCTGCATGAATCTTTTAGTTAATAGGGTCTGGGTTTTTTTCATTTTCCACTGTGTATATCAATGTTTAATCAGGAACCAGAAGAGGGCTGCACTAATTCAGTTAATATGACGGGCATCCTAAAATGTGTGTAATAGAAAACTGGAGCAAGACATTTGATTATACATGTAAAGAGAAGATTCATCGTGGGAAAACGATTTGCATGTGTCTGAAAAGCTTTAAACTAATGTAATCATATGCAAAGTCATTCTTTCTACACCTCTCCTCTGCGGTGGTTATTTTTCAGCCGTCAGTATTAGCGAGCACGCCGGTGCATGTGTATTACGATCTGTCTCTGTATTTTTAATTAATTAATAATGTTTCTATATCCGGCGGTGTCTTGTTGGGTTTTGAATCAGCAGGGAAATAGGAAGCAGACGAGTGTGATCTTGTAACGGAGCGAGGGAGACGGGAAGCAGGCGGATCCATACGCAAAGCTTTATTGAACAAAGGCATAGTCAGAACAGCAGGCAGGGTCGGACATCGGCAAACAGGTATATTCGAATAAGACACAAGAGTAATCCGTAAGGCAGGCGAGGGTCGATCAGCAGCGAAACTAACTAGAAACACGACTGAACTAGACTAAGGATGAACAAGGTGGCTCCGTACGGCAGCTAACACAAAGAGAGTGCTAAACGCAATGCAATACTCAGCAACTAGGAAGAGGAAGTACAAGGCTTATATAGTGTGCTTAATTGGTTACAGCTGTGTGTGTCATCAGCGCAATGAATGATGGGAAATGTAGTCCGGGGTGTGGTGCAACAGTCTGTGTAATGTGAAATGGCAAGGCGACCTCTGGTGGCGAGCGGACTCGCAGACGGAGCTGAAGACCTCCATGGTGGAGCAGACAGAGCAGGAGCCCACCAGGACAAAGTAGATGGAGCAGAGCCCCATGGCAGAGACTCTGTGGGGACTGGCTGATCTCCTCATACCTGCATCCTCTAAAACCTAGATGCTTATGTATTGATGTTTAACTGTGTGAGGTCAGAAAGTTGCTGTAAGCTCAGAACAAGACATTTATATTATAGATTTAATAAAAGCTCTTTTTGTAATGGAGCGGAGGTTTGCGTTCTGAACGTTACTGTTCTGTAGTAGAAGATGTCAGAAGGTAAATCTGAGCCCTGTAAGTACCTGTAGTTTAATATTTCAGTAATTCAGGCCAGTGGTCAGAGCTGTAAGTGGATCGGTGGGAGACTCATTAACTCTATTGAGGCAGAGCTGAGTTTGATGTATTTATAGGCTGCATTTATGTCATTTTGTGAACTGAACTCTTACATTTGGTGTCGTGATAATACTGACTACAGACAGCAGGACTGATTTAATTATGTGATTTTTTTGTATTGCAGCCAAAGAAAAGAAGAAAACACAGAAACAGATTCCTTTTTAATCTTCACACTTGTCTGATGATGAACTCGCTCACCCTCGTGTGTGACACAATCATGGCTATTAATATATTTAGTAATGAAGCTGATGATCTTGGTGCAGGTGATGTTGTTCAGCTGAACACACACACTCTCTCTCTCTGTCTCTCACACACACGCACGCTCGCCTTTGTGGTTTAACATAGACGTGATGGCTTTTCTACTGTACAAAATGTATTTTCTATCCCTTTTGTATGTTTTTAGCCATTGGGTTTACAGGGACACAGGAAGTGTAATCCTCACAAACCATGTTCACGTCGTAGTACCCGCGTCATTAGACAGATTTGTGTCCTCGTAAACCATATACACCAAACACACACACGTGCGTGACGGTGTGAGGAACAGATGCTCATCTTTGTGTCTCACTGAGGTCAGTGTGAGTTTCATGTGCTTCATGTGCACACTCGTGTGCATCTGTGTTTGTACTGTGATCTATGAGTCTATCCCAGCATGCACTAGTCTGGCCTCTCGCTTGCTCTCTGTTAGTGAATTTATCTCGACAGCAGTCAATTAATCGGAGGTGTGGAGTTATGTAAGGTTTATATAACGCCTTACATAAACACCAGAGTTGTATTGATATTTGCTTTACATGATGAGCTGACACTGAACTCTGGAAACAGTCTTTACTTTTTGATCATCAAATGAGAAGATGACTGAGCGCTGTCGCATTCACACGCTGCTGAGCGTTTAGTGACACGCTGCAATAAACTCCTTAGTATCTGAATTCCTTTAAAATGACCAACAAAAACATGAGGAATAACAAACAGATGAGGATCATCTCAGCGATCCGTGCGACGGTGAATAATGAACTCGAATTATGTTAATGGCTGTTTTATGTTTATAGCTGAACGAAATGTGACAATCTGATGTGAACACATTACAAAGAGATTGTAGAATCATCGCCTAGATTTCAGTAACCGCTCCAGACATCAGAACTGGACATTTTCTGACACGTCTTGAGAAATCAGAGAGAGTTTTCCTGCCAAGTATGTTTACACACACACACACACACACACACACAGGGAACTTGTCTTGCTGGCAGTAGATTCCAGTGCTGAAAGACTTACAGACATAAAGACAGATTTAGCAATTAAAACAATTCAACATTTAAGGATATATTGGTGTCGGAAAGAAAAAGGCTAAACGAGGAAAAGAAAAGAATCAAGCAATCCAGTATGAGAATGAAGCGGCGTGTTTCCCTCTTTCAGTTATTGTGGTTTGTTATCAGAAAGCTCCAGCCGTCAGAGCTGTTTGGAAGGTGAGTGTTTTGTTCTGCTGGTTCAGACCAGCAATGCTTTTGATAGAATCGTGTATATTTCAATGCAGAATGCTGGACATGTGACACACAAACGCATCTAGAGCCCATTAATAACGGTTCATGTATTAATAACAGTCCTGTCCATTTAATAATTAAACAAAAAACAAAAGACGTTCAGCGTCAGTGCTGTAACACTTGAAAATAAGATGACAGTGTGGAGTTCATGTAATTAATCAGTAAATTACAGAGTTTTAGCTCGTCTTGATTCTGTGAAACAGACCCGTGTGTGTGTGTGTGTGTGTGTGTGTGTGTGTGTGTGTTTGGAGAATCATGTTCATGAATATATTATCTGTGTGAATGCTAGTCAAACATTCATCACGTCCTGGTTTTGTCACACAGACCGTGTTCGTGTCTGCGGTGTTAATGTGTGCGTCTCGATTGTGTTCAGTGCTAAACATCCATCCTGATCACTTCTGCATGAGTGGTTTGTTCTGTGAGAACGAACTGATAATTACAGCTCGAGCTGCTCGCGTGCATCATTACTGGGTTATTTTAAACCTGGCCGATCTGAGGAGTTTATTCCGTTCATCTGACCTGCTTTCAATCACAGCCTTCGAAACAAGTGAAGTACTGCAGACTGAGGCCTGGATTATGAATCGTAAAACACTTTGTCTGGACTTTTGCCCTCTAATGCATCTGCATCCCCTGCGACGTCTGACTCATCGCCAGCACCGCAGAGCAAAGTTCAGCAGCGCAATATTCCAGTTTTTCACTCATCTGTCGTTGCTGCCGTCGTCTGAATGACTGCCTGCATGAAGAGTCTGTCTCATCTCGCTCCCTTTCCGATGCTGAGCGTTGCTGGGACACACTCGTGTTCCCGTCATTCCGATCCATGAGTGATGTCCAAATCTCCGTCTGCTTTCATTATTTCAGCGTGCGTTTTGAGCTCGTACGTCCTCCTTAAAACATCAATAACGCTAATGGAGGGTCCGGCGTCATTTTGATCTGAACTCAAATAAAGCTGTTCGGGCATCGACTTCATAATGTAGTGTTTGAGCTCTTTCTGTCTCTCTTTGTTCAAAATAAAATAAATGACATCTTCTTCAGTCCCGTTCACGAGATGATCACCGGGTTTCTGGGAGGCTGTTTATTCCGATGCGCTCCAGTGAAAAGCGGCCGTTCGTCTAATAAATCCAGTTGATTCCGAGTCACGTGACGTCTGATATCGATAAACAATACCGAATCGACCTGACATGATGGGGACGGGGCTAGCTGTCACGTGTTTATGCTTCGAATATTTTCTGAAAGTCATTTTCTGTATGACTCAAAGCGTATAGTCTAGACTACAAAACACATGTGTTTTACTGAAGATTATATGGTTTTCAGCAGCACACAAAACAGTTTATGAGGCAGTAGCACAGAACAAACACAAAGGCGTTGTTTTGGCTAAAATCCACAGATAAAATACAATGTATAAAACAAGTGACAACGTGCCCCCTTCCTGACATTAAAAAAGGCCCATATCCTGTGAACACAGACTGATCTTTCAGTTCAGATCTACCTTCATCATATAGTGACTCTTGACTGATGTGACAGATGTTTCGCCATACGAAAGCATTGCTATAACAAGCAGTTTCTTCCCGTGTGGAAAGTAATGTATGACATATATGACAAGAGCGATACTGCCATAGATGTAAGGTGATACATAATTTCCTCGTACATTCTTTGTCTAGGTGAAGATATAAGGCTATATTAGAAATCCCAGAAGTAAAACAAAGTAATGTTCATGTTATTATGAATTGTTCACATTTCCAGCAGATTTTATTGATGTGTTCACATTATGACAACACATGAAATATGTATTGTAAATATGTGTGACAACTAGCCCCGGTTCCACTCTTACGTTCGTGTGCTTTGATTGTGCGTGTAAATCGGCGGATGCGTCGTGGGATCGGATGTCCATCGTGTGTCGCATCCGTTTTTACCTGCGCGGCTCCTCCTGACATCAGTGCGGTGTGGAAAACGAGCGACCAATGCGAGCGGCGCGGCGCGGCGGCGGCTGGATGACGTGCGATGATCAGGTGGAGCGACGCAGATCGGCTGTTCAGACGCGAGCAGCTCCGGACTCTACCGAACGACTGAAGGAAACACGGAGCCGCGGGTCCGCTGCTGCCGCCGTTCGTATCGCGGACGGTCGCGGTTCGTAAGGGGATCGCGGCTGCTTTCATGGTTTCTAGGCAATTCAGGAACGATTTCCAGGATTTGTGAGAAGGTGAGGCACTCTTTCTAACAAACGGGCTTTAACATCTGAACATAAGAGCTGAGACACTTCACGACACTTGCAGGCGAAATTTCCGCCTTTATTTTTTATTTTATTTGGACTGATGTTGTTTGTGCTTTGAGCTGCTTATAAAAGTCACGTTTATACTTTTTCTTTCACTTGAACGGATGTCATTTGACACACACACCGTGTTTTCAACTGATATTCATTTGGATGTCAGTCAGCTATTGCTTTATATAATACAGAATACACGATTCTCTTCGGGACTCGAGGAAAGCAAATGTGTCATTAGACGCGTTTCCACTGAGAATCCACCGATTGCGAGTTTCATTATTTCACCTCTGAAAGTTGAAAAAGCCTGGGGTTTTGTCCTCTTTTTGTTTGAACAACAATACGGGTGTAATCCCGAATATAATGTCTGGCATCTGTTACCAGGCACAGTACATATTAATAAAACGAAATAAAACATAACGCGTCGCGTTTATTCTCGACGGTCGGTATCCGAACAGCTTCGACAGACGCGTTCAGTCGATCTCTGTCGTTAAATTGAGTTGTTCTCTGTATATTTGTGTGGAAGCAAAGCCTCATCAGATGTCATATGAAGGAACGTAAATAAATATTGTCGGGGTGTGTGATAAGTAACTATAAAAACGCGAAAGCACGAAGGGTTTCATCGGTCAAATCCTGTTTTGCTGTGAAGCTAATAGTGTCAACAGGTTTGAGTGAGGGTTAGTTTGAGCTGCAGGGCGAGTCAGTGTCATTATCATTGATTCTATCAAGTCCTCATTAATAAAGCTTCCGAAGCGAGTGTGTGTGTGTGTGTGTGAGGGAGAATAACCTGTTGTGCTAATCGAAACTCTCTCTCTCTGTCGGCTCGCGGCCTGAGGCGCGTTGCGCTCCGTCCGGTTTCTCAGAAGCAACAACCGAAGAGCAAACTACACAACGACACAAGCCATCCGTGATAACACTTATCAAGAGCCAATCAGCGGCAGCAGCGCAGGAATCGGCAGGAGTGTCACGCAGGGGTCGATCATGTGTCGAGCTGAAACGATCGGGACCAACACGCGCTTGTGTGAGGCAGATAGCGCCAATCACCAACACACATCCCTAGTCTCTCTCTCTCTCTCTCACACACACACACACACACACACACATACATGCAAACGTACATAACCTCTCCCACTTAAGCAGAATTCACTGCTTTGCTGACCTGATTTTTAAAGTCAACTTGAAATCCAGATGGATTCTATTTTCTGCTCTATTTTCCTGCTCTTAGTCATCAGTGCATGCAATATAAAATAACACGAGAAAAGAACTTGTTCAACCTCTGATATCATAGTTCTTTTTTTAAAAAGTATCATTTACCTTCATACTGAAACACTTTTACCTTCCCGCCAGTTAAATGTCATTGTGTTTTTTGTGTCCTGTGATTTAAGTTCCAAAAGATCTGATCAAACTGAGACATTCTTGAGATGAGATTTTCAGTGGGCACTTTCTTCCTGTCTTATTCAGTTTTTTTTAACTGAAAATAATCAAATCAGCAGCTTATATATATATATATATATATATAAGCAAATAATGTTTTGCATGTAATGTTTACACTGTGTGTAATCTGGGGATTCTGACAGCAGCTGATTTGTGATGCTGGTTTGCTCTTAATTTGTCTTTGAATTAGTTTGTTGTTGTTGTTAAAAGTATGAAATCATTTGCTGACCTCACTCACTGATTTATTGCTCATCGGACAGCTAGTTCACTGTCCTGTTATTAGTTATTCTGTAACGATTCCTCAAATACGATAGAGAAGCAGACAGACACGCAAACGACTGGGCTGCGATGAGGAGCTACCGGTGTGTTTAAGAAGGTGAATGTCTCCTCAGGGTTATTCTAAGAGACGTTTGCACAAACAAATGAGGTGTGAACGTGTTTGAGCATGCTGCCTCATTCTGCCTATAACATCGAGTGTGTGGATACAGTGGTGTGGTTTTGCCATGTGCTTTGGTTTGTTGGTTCATGAAGCAGTGAGACACACCTTGTTTGTCTTGAACTGGACCGGATAATAATGACATTCACAGACTTGCTCCACACCTCACATGGAGGGACAGTCAAAGATGGTAGAAAAGAACTGGAGCAGATATCATTTTATTTCGTTACTTTGGTGCTCAGGATGTACCGTGCGAACCGGTGGTTTTACGTTGAATAATCTTCAGCTCGAACACTGACGTTAATATTATCATTAGAGATGCAGCAACTGACCTGTGTTCAGCACAAACGGAGTTTAACGAGTGGAGCCGTATTCGGTGTCGTCCGCCTCGTGTAGTCTTTCATCATGTGTGGTTTTGTTTGGTTGACGTTTTTGAATCGAGGGCCTCACTCAGCGAGTCCATGTTGACATCTCTATTATTTGATCCAGTTCTACCGAATGAATTTGTGTTAAAATGCCATTTGATTGGACACACACACTTTGACACTGATAAGTAAAGCTGCCGGAGGCGGTGACACAGACCTGGTTCGTGTGGATGGTGGCGGTTTGCATGACTTCACAATATAGACATGCGTGTATTTACAGCATATACAGAACCTGACACAATCACAGCTGATCTTTGAAGCAGTGTTTGTTTCCAAGTCTTCAGCTGTGAATCAGCGAAGCCTCAGTCGTGATGTGTTTTCTTGTGTTTGATGGCATTTGATTTGCTCCAGTAAAGACTTCCGGTGCTTCGATATAGTATAAACCAGTTCGTTATAGGGAGGTTGACTCGATTATTACTCGGTTCTGCAGCGTTTGATGTGATCGACTCGTCGCTGCTGATCGTTTCACCGCAGTCGATGCTTCCATGGTAACAGGAACTGCTCCGAACTGGTTTTAAAAACTTCGCATTGTTTTTAAACTCTGAACTGAACCAACACTGCACTTACTTGATCTGAATAATGACACTAGAGCTGTTTTACAGCAGTATCTGGATTCTCTCCATAATTGCGTTTCCATGATTGAAAACTGGTCGTTATTTTCTTGTTTATCTCTGCGAAGCTGCTTTGAGACGATCTGTGCTGTATAAAGTGCCGTAGAAATAAAGCTTGACTGAGGGTTCGTCTATTAGACGTGATTTTATGAACATCCTCAGAGCCGGTGGAGATCGTTCTACATTATCATTAAATTAGTTTCTCGTTAGAGAACGTGAATGAGATTTTTATTTCCAGAAGGTTGAGCGGATGACGCTAACAGATGTCAGTTGAGCGCATAATGAGAAACAGCCTGTTGATTCGTTTTGAGATGAAAGAGGCCGTTTGTCCTCGTCGGAGACGCTGTATCTGATATCTTCATTAAGGTTTGTCGTCTGCGTTGTTCAGGGGTCCGCTGGGACACTAAAGGTCAGCTTGTTGTCTTCATCTGCGGCCGGGTCAGATCGCAGGGAGCGTTAATGCGTCTCGCACACTCTTCTGCTCCAGAAAGATCCAGGATTATGGAGAGCAGGTTTTTATCGGATGACAGTGAGGTGTGTGTGCGTGCGCCGTATGGTTCAGCGGTTCTCACTGACCCCGATGGAAATGTTGACTGTCCGCTGATGTGTCCACATGCCTCAGTGGACAGTGAAATGCGTCTGAAAGCTATTGATTTTTCTTGACTTTTCCTGCATGACATAAATAGCTCAAACCCTTCAGATTCAGGCCTGGAAGTGATTTTTATGGCATGATTGTATATCGATGCTTCACCGGTGCTGGTTCTGCTTTGTTCGGTGGTCAGTTTTTTTAAAAAACGCTATTAACAACTTAGTAGTTGTATTTGTGACAATGAATGACTTTTTTTACAACTGAAGGAAATCACTCGTGAATGGGAGAACCGGCGATTGGCACGTGTTTTTGTGGTATAGAAAAGAGCGGCGTTGTTATTTTGCTATTGACAGTAGATTTACAGTAGGTTCACTGTCTGTTCTACAATAAAAACCGACGACAGGACTTTGTGAGAATCCGTAGACAAAGAAAAACACACAGCGTTTCTGTCACAATCAGCAGGACAAACAGGATTGTTTTTGTATGTTTAGTGTGTTTGTATCAAATGCATGTTTGTTTCGGACACTGAAACGTACAGTATCAACATGATGACAAACACTTACATGTTCAGCTTTAGAGACAGACAGATGTGTTTTGAATTCACAGATTTATTATATTCATAATAAAAAACACACAGTGAACACAGAGCTGTTCTCACTTTCAGAGTATAGAGACTGATCACAGTAACTCGTGTACCTTTAAAAGCTTTTTTCCCTCAGAAAGCTTCGTGAATGACAGTATAAATCCTGCTGTGTTTGCAGTGATGACGAAGGTGTTTCACAGCTTCTGCTGAATTCAGCCTCCGTCGACTCAGAAACATGCGAGCGGAAATACAAGCGGTAGCCGGGGAGAAAGTGTGTTCACGCTTGAAACGGTTCAGTCTGTGCACACGTACGTAGGGACGTGTAATGAAGGGTTTTGTAGAGCTGGAAGTGTTTCATAATGAGTTGTTAGTTAGTAGAGTGAATCTGGTCTGACGGGTTTTAGTCTCGTTCACGGGGACGTGCTGAGTTTCCAGAACATTCCGGCCTGTTTGTAAGCCGCTGTCATATGATCCGCTGTAAGTGTCTGGGCTCTTCCATTGTCTCACCTGCGAAGTCGTCTTTATGAACACGGCACACATGCAACGCAGCACGTCACTTCACGCGGCGTGTGTGTGCGAGATGCACACGGCCCTGTCCGACGTCGGCACACGCTACCGCGGCTGGCTGAAGAGTAAACGAGCAGACGTTTGCCTTTTCAGAGAGTAATGTTTGCTGTGAGCGATAGGAGATGTTTAATGTTTAATGATGGAGCACATAAACATCATATTAGATGATGAAGTCAATGAGCGACGAAGAGTCAGGCTCAGGAAGGACAGGAAGAGATGTTCAGTGGTTTAATGTGTATGTGCCGAAGCGGCGGCTGGCGTAATAACCGAACGCCGGCTCCGTCTCAAGCGTTTCGAAGGAACTCAGTCCTGCTGATCTCAGAGTCTGTCCGCTTTCATTTCTACAGATGCATCTGAAGGGGGGAAAACTCTTCTCTGCTCTGCTTCATTTCCTATATCTAGCTTTCTGATAAACCCAACGTTATATATATCTCCGCATACAGATGGCTCTTTGAAGAATAGCTGGCGTTCCTCCATTGCTGTGAATGTAAATCTATGGTGCAATAAGCACTTGAAAATGGATCCAGTGTCGTCGCTGTCATGACTGTGTGTTTCTGGATCCCGTTCGGACATAAAACACTTGATTATAGAAGGTTCATTTCATTCTGTCTTTGATTTGCATTCACATGGCTGATGGAGGTAATATACAGTAGTCAACATTTGAAGTGGATCAAAACCTTTCATCAAAGTTGTCCTAAAACCAAAACAATGCCCGTTCTGGCATTAGGTCAGCTTTGATGAACTTTTATGATCCACAAATGTTGACTACTGTAGTTCGAGTTTGTGTGTCAAATGAAATCATGATGAATGCACACCGTTCAGAAAATCCAACAAAATCCAACTGTTTTTATCAAATCTGCATCCCAAATAATGAGCAGGACTTTGGGTTAGGTCGTTTCTGATGTACATGATGATGTTTTTACTCAGAGAAATGTCTAACGGATTGAATTTAGATCTTGTGTAAATGTTAAATATATTTATTTTAGCATAACTCCAAGATAAGCCTGCCGCCGACGCGACATTAAAATCATGATATGTATTTATGTCACGGATCCTCATGTTGTTTGTTCCTCGTACAGGATGCGTGTCAGCTATGGGATTATTTTTGTGCCAATAAGAATGAACGTAACTTTATAAAACTGAACGTAACTTTCCAAGAAACGATCAAAAATATGCCACTGCAAAAGAAGAAAAACACAATGAAAATGAAAAAATGAACTCAGTCGCACGAATTTAACATGCTCTTCAAATATGCTTCATTCTTTGTTAATGATTTTCAAAGAATCGTTTTCGCGAATCATGGATTCTGAATGCGTTGCCACAACTTTCGCTTACGCTTCGCAAATTTTCGTTTGCTGTTTTGGCACAAACCTCTCGTGGGGGCGGGCTTAACAGCGATCTACTCTGATTGGCTAATGAGCTTTTGATGGACAGTTGCTCTCTGACCTGGAAGCACGGACGGTGACGTCAGTGGCGCACATATTGGAAAGTTGTTGCGGTGTGCAATACGTCGTGCTTTGTTTATATTAAGTATTAATGTTATTAGTATTTCACCTATGGTCGTCTCTTAGTTTCTAAAGATGAGCTCCCAGGAAAGACACGGAGCAGCATCATCTTCCACCTCAGCTTGTCCCTCAGGGCAGCTTGAAGTAGGTTCGTGTTGCTAAAGTAACGTTAATCAATAACATCGATAAAAGTTTTATTCATGTACAGTGTGCAACAGTTCTGATAGTTTCTATAAACAAAGCACGACGTATTGCGCCACTGACGTCACCGTCCGTGCTTCCAGTTCAGAGAGCAACTGTCCATCAAAAGCTCATTAGCCAATCAGAGTAGATCGCTGTTAAGCCCGCCCCCACGAGAGGTTTGTGCCAAAACAGCAAACGAAAATTTGCGAAGCGTAAGCGAAAGTTGTGGCAACGCATTCAGAATCCATGATTCGTGAAAACGATTCTTTGAAAATCATTAACAAAGAATGAAGCATATTTGAAGAGCATGTTAAATTCGTGCGACTGAGTTCATTTTTTCATTTTCATTGTGTTTTTCTTCTTTTGCAGTGGCATATTTTTGATCGTTTATTGGAAAGTTACGTTCAGTTTTATAAAGTTACGTTCATTCTTATTGGCACAAAAATAATCCCATAGTCAGCAAGCATGTGACGTTTGGATCTAAAACAGAGAGCTGATATTACAGAAAGCTCGTTGTGTGTTTTGTAGTGTTTATAGTCGCCTTCGAGAACATCAGACTCTTATATTTGTGAGTCGAAGAGCAGAGAAACACATAATTATTTCTCTTTCATCGTTCTCGCTCCGTTACGTGAGTCTCGGGCCTGAAGGAAGAAAACCGACAGATTCAATTATTTACACTCGTGTTGTTCGTTTCTGTGTGCGTACGCCGTTTGGAAACGAACCTGCCCGTCCGTGTGAATCTCATAAAGCCGAGAATGCCGCGTCCAGCTTACGTTAAACCCCAAAGCAAGAAAATAACGGATTAAGTGTTGCTTAATGAAAATTAATCCTGTTTTCAAGAACATTATGTGCATTGTGAGATTTATTATTTTAGTTCCTTGACGACTAAACACCCCACACATTCTTACTCTTGAAAATAATGACTAGATCTTCTGTAAATCCTTAAATGTTTACACATCATGGTATGTTTGTTGCACTGCCTATACTTCAGTTATTACCACAAAAAAACAGCAGGCTGTCAAATGTCTAAAATAGGCTTGATGATCATTATACATGCTTATTTTTACTATTCGGTGTGATTTTACTTATTTTCTGACCAAGTCTGCGTTTGTGAGATTCTCCCGTATAAATATTCACAGGTTGTGCTGGGCTTTATTGGCTGTTTTCAGCTTTAACACACATTAACTATCACTCGCTTCAGAAACCATGTCAGTATGCAGCGTAATGATCAACATGAGTGGCTGCTGTGATTTTCAGGTGTTTCCGCGTGTTTTCCTCACACGCTCAGGTTGTGATTGGCTGGCGTTGCGGCAGGAGGTTTGATCGTGAAGCAGCAGATTCTGGTGTCAGATGTTGCCCTAGTAACCTAAAGCCCAAAGACAATTAGGTGCAAAGTAGACCAGAAGCGGCTTTAGTGCTCACATGCAGCGGATCTCCAGCGATACCTGAGTGAGTGTGAAGCACATTCGGAGACGCCGGCCGTGAACGTGATGCTCTCACGCGCACGAGCAGCTCTGCTTCATGAATATCGCTGCCGTTCACAGCCTCTGCCTGTCTTTATTACTCGCTCTATTACGCCTCCACATGAGGATGTGGTTCAGTGAAAGCCGCATGTTTTGGCCATCAGCGTGTGACGGTTGTCTGACTAGGCTGATAGGGGTTGGTTCGACGGCAACGTGTCCCTGGTGAAGAGACACAAAGTCTTAAAGGGGTCATCGGATGCCCATTTTCCACAAGTTGATATGATTCTTTAGGGTCTTAATGAAAAGTCTCTAATATGCTTTGGTTAAAAATTTTCGAAGGTAGTGTAAAAAACACCCTTTTTACCATGTCAAAATCAGCTCTGCAGAAATCAGCCCATTCTGTTGCATGTTCCTTTAAATGCAGATGAGCTCTGCTCGCCCCGCCCCTCTCTTCTGTGGCGCGACGAGCCCCGCTCTGTTTACTTTAGCAGCATTTAGCCTTGCTAACTAGCACGTTATTAGGACTGCTGTAAGTGAAGCTGGATCACGAATGATTTGCGTGAACATAGACGGATATATGTAGATCGGGAGGCGCATTCCCTTCACAAACAAACGTAATCCACTGCATCTTCAGCGGCTCAGATGTCGGGAGTAAATGACGACCACTGTGTTCATTATTACATCCAGCAACACAACACCTCAATGGCTTAGGAGCCATCCTGTCTACGTCCCTGCTCCGGCATCGAAACAATGGCGATCGGACGGTTACTGCTCGTTCAGGGCGGGTCTAATCAATCTATCGTGGGAGCGGCCTCTGTGGGTGTGATGTCACAAAGACAAGAAGATGAGAACGGCTCGATTTGAAAAAGGGGATATTATTTTTACAGATTAATTAAAAACCACTGGGTGGATTTTTGTCATTATAGGGTGGTTGTGTGCACACACTGCCAACACACATTAATGTTCAAACAACATGTAAAAGTGAACTTTGCATCGGTGACACCTTCGACAAAGTCTGACCGTCTGACATCTGTGGTGCACACCAGGGGTTTGTCGCTCTCTTGCAGTGCAAAGTTAAACTGTTAGAGGTTAGGTGAGTTAGGTTGGTTAGCATTAGTGCACTCAGATGGTAAAGATTCTGATGTTTTTTATTAAATAATCTAAAGCATTTATATTTTGCCCTATATATTTATATATTTCAATCCAAGTCACATTTGAAGAAAAGCTATTTGTTATTTGTAATGTGTGATACATTTAAATCAAATTCAGCAAAGAACATACGCTGATGTTTCTTTTTTTTTTTTTTTTTTTTTTTGCAATATTACAATATATATATAAAAAATGTAACATTATTAACTAAATTATTAAATTTAGTTTTGGTCTTTAGTAGTTTATTCCGTCCACATTTACATTCAGTCTAGATGTAGGCTACAGTAAGATTGGAAATGTATTTTCTTGCCCCTGAAATATATTTTGCTACATAAAGGTTGAAACTAAATTCAGGTTCAATTTTCAAAATATATTTTCTTAAGCTTCACTTAAGCTTGTTTAACATCTATTTTGCATATATATTTAATACACATTTTTTGCCATGTGGGAGAAAAGCACGCGTCAGCGGCGCTCGTGTCCTCGACGCTCTGCACGTTTGACATGCGTTCATGAAGTTTACAGCAGGAGGGTCTGTTTACACTGAGAGCACATAGTCAAAGCATTAAAGAAAAAGTCATTTTCTCTCACGTTTACATGTATGGATTTAGCGACATTTAGCAAAGCAACAATTCATCATAGAGCCAGTGATATGCCTAATGTACAATACCAGGTTAACTAGACCACTACTTTAGGACTCACCCCACCCACTGACTGACCCCCACTCGGATATTTTCCCTTTAATTCTGCTAACACATCACTTCTGTTTACGGACTGTGCAAACAGCATCTTTCACTGTTTGCAGATGCTGCACTATGTGTTGCTGTTTGCTGTTAACAGTGTCTTGCTGCACTATTTACACCTTTCTAACACTTGCGTAATTAGCCACTGACAAAGTTGAAGGAGAGCGTTGATGTCTGCTGATTTTCGGCTCAGATGTGTAACCACAGTGCCGTCGTCTGTGTGTGTACATGAGACGTGTTTGTTTTTTGTCATTATGACCCTCAGCAGACAAAAGCAGCTTATTCGGCAGCTAATCAATGGAGTGTGTTGTCGCTGGCGTGAGCTCGACTCTAGACGTCCATCTGGCTGATGAATGTGGTCAGTGAGCGCGTGCGGCCCGATCTGGACGTCTGACCCTGTTCAAACTCAGATAATCTGCACCTTCGTGGACAAGATGGGATGGAAACAAATGGTGTCTGGTTGGGAGAGATCCGTCTTAACCGGTTACAAGTCTCACACTCCCTGATTCGGCTGCTTTTACTCTAACACTGTAGTTTGGTTCATTGATAATCTAATAAACAAACACTGAAACGAAAGCTGTTGTAATAGGCCTGATAAAATACAGTACTTTCACACCAATCATCCATATTAGGAGACACTCTGTGGATTTATAGTGGCTATAATTCTGTAGCTTTATTGTTGTTAAGCGTTACTCTTTGTCACTTCATTAAACGACCTGCGCATCGATCTTCACCTCCGCTCGTTTCTTCCAGTCGCCACAACGTGACGCTGCCACGTGATAAGAAATGAAATATGTTTGAAATGAACGGATGATGTCCTAGCAGACGGTAAGTAATGCATAATGCATCATTAAAAATACATGTAAACACCTGTGAAAATCAAGACGTGAAATTCGATCATGGTATATTGGGCCGTATTTGTACAGACTGTTCTTGGAATGCGCTGAAATCTCTTTGATTTGAGAATTTACCGTTTGAATGATGAGTTTCAAGTATTTGATTACATTACTTGATTATCGGCCCATACCGATTGTGTAGTTGAGTTAGCAGTGCCGGTACTGGTTAGTAGTGTCCCTGGATTGATGGGAGAATACAGATTATCCGCGGTGCCGTGTAATCCGGTGACAATAGCGGCGGGCGGTAAATCTCTCGTCATTCTTGCTGTTCTTTTTAAGCTCTTAAGCTCCTCCAGATATTGGAAAAGCTTTAGTCGAGCGGCTTTCAGAGACTGAGTTCGCTCAGCAAAGGTGTTTTTTCTATTTGCGTTTGTGCGTCTGGGATCATCGAGCACGTCTAGGTTCAAACAGATAATGACCAGCGTGTGCGGAGAGAGCGTTAGCAATCCCGTCATGCCCCACCAAACGTCCACATACGTGAACACGACAGCGCTCCGTTCAGCACAATCGCGGCTTTCATTACGGGGCTTTACCAATTAAAGACGCTTTTGTAACACATGCGTGTCGTCACTCTGCTTTTGTGTAACTTTATTAGATCAAACTTTGGTCTTTTGAGGAAACGGTGCGGAGATTAAGTGTGCGATTACGGCCCTGTTACGAATATTTCATGCCCTGGCTTTTGGCGTTTCTGCAGCAGATGTGATCTGATGTGACTGAAAGAGTCTCTGATGTTAACAGACAAATGACTCTGCTCTCATTGTGATTGATTCATCATGTTTGTCCTCATGATTCTTCATCATAACATCATTCCTCATTTCACCTCTGATGTCATCTGTGTGTTATTTGTTAGTGTTAACAGATAGTCAAGTACAGTTATTGTAGGCTACTGTTAGTGATGCAGGTTTTCTAAAATTCAATTCATTTCAAATGTATTTGTATAGCGCTTTTCACGATACATAGCGTTGCAAAGCAACTTTACAGCAAATTAAAGTTTTTACAATATATTTAGTAGTAGCTTACTAGTGTTGACTATGTCAAGTTGATGTACATATGGCAGAGATGTGTGGTAAAGATTAATTAATGACATAAACAGACAAAGAACACCATAAATTAGTAGCAGAATTCGGTAGTGCTGTATGTTTTCAGGGTTGGCATCATCTGAAGTCCTCTGTGGGGTTTTCATCATCTCTTCTTAAGTGTTCTGGATCCACACTGGAGCTTGTGAATTCCTCGTTACCACGCGATGTCAATCCCATGGCAGAAACAGAGAACAAATGGGAACATAATTAGCGTAGCTGCTGTTCAAACTAAGAAAAGAAAGATTTGTTCAACCAGAGCTAAAAGATTAATAATGAACATTTGATCAGATATAACTGCAGGAAAAGTTTATGAGATGCATTATTTGAATGCTTGGCTAAAAAGATGTGTCTTTAATCTAGATTTAAACAGAGAGAGTGTGTCTGAACCCCGAACGTTATCAGGAAGGCTGTTCCAGAGTTTGGGAGCCAAATGTGAAAAAGCTCCACCTCCTTTAGTGGACTTTGCTATCCTAGGAACTACCAACAGTCCAGAGTTTTGTGACCTTAGGGAGCGTGATGGATTGTAGCGTGGTAGAAGACTAGTTAGGTACGCAGGAACTAAACTGTTAAGTGCCTTATAGGTAAGAAGTGCTATTTTGTAGCTGATGCGGAACCTAATAAGTAGCCAGTGCAGAGACTTTGAAATTGGGGTAATATGATCATATTTTCTTGACCTGGTAAGGACTCTAGCAGCTGCATTTTGGACTCTCTGTAGCTTGTTTATTGAAGATGCAGGACAAACACCTAGTAGTGCATTACAATAGTCCAGTCTAGAGGTCATGAATGCGTGAACTAGCTTTTCTGCATCAGAAACAGGTCATGTTTTGTAACTTGGTAGTGCTTCTAAGATGGAAGAAGGCTGTTTCTGTAATCACAGCAGTAGTTGTTGTTTAATGCTGTTTAATGCTGTGAAGGTCAGAGCGATCGTTTGCTCATCTCGTCTTCATCAGTAATGAATGTTTGTGTTCGTCTTGTCAAACGGACTGTGTGTAATGTGGGTCAGTGAGGCTGCAGGCGACGGACGGCCGAGTCCTGTGATCAATCTCATGACTCTCAGCATCAGAGGAGACACGCGTGTGTGTGTGTGTGTGTGTGTGTGTGTGTGTAAATTCACTCTTTATTCTTCAAGACTTTCATGTCACTGACGTATGATCATGAGGATGAGACTGAAGTAAATGAAAGCCATTCACTTCAACATGTTTGTGCACATCTTCTTTTTATATTTAGACTTTGAGCATTCATTTACTCTCCCTCACGTCCTTCCAAACCGGTCTGACTTTACAGACGTTCAGGGTATTCCAAACAATGTCTTTATTTGTCCATACAGTGAATGTCAATACGGTCCAAAGTTGTTTGGTTCACAGTGTTCATCAGAATATCTTCTTTTATGTTTCAAGTCATACAGGTTTGAAGGACATGCAGGCGAGTAAATCATGACAGAGCCGTCTTTAATGCACATACGGTAACAAATCCTCTACTGAGAATGACTAAATATTGAATTTGTGTTCAGAGATTTGATTTTACTGTTTTGTTAATGAACTGTGTTTTCACAGAGGTGGAATACGAAGCCAGAGCGAATGTTAATGCACAGTGTGCCCTTTTCAACCTTTTTTTATTTTGGTAATTGAAGCATTATTAATAATGAGCTATAATGGCAGTTTGGGAAGGTTGTCCAGTGGTGACTATTTAGATTTACCAGCTGAATGAATGTGGAAATGCATCATCAAACTGGTTAAAAGTGCTTTACATTCACTTGTGTGTGATTTCACATTCTTTATAATCGTGATAATTCCAGCAAACAGTCAGTGGCTGAATGGATACGTTTTGCCGTACGGTTTCACCATCATTTAAAAATAAACACTGAGTGTGTGTGGCATTTCCTGGCATGAAGGTTCCAGTATTTCCAGTTCCCA
Organism: Labeo rohita; assembly: GCF_022985175.1. Taxonomy (NCBI): domain Eukaryota; kingdom Metazoa; phylum Chordata; class Actinopteri; order Cypriniformes; family Cyprinidae; genus Labeo; species Labeo rohita. The sequence continues at coordinate 50,209,437 of NC_066869.1, read as the reverse complement.
CCAGCCTTTGTCAACAGATCGCAGGCTTTGTAAATACACTGTATGTCTCTGAAGTTGTACATGTGTAAAATGAGTTGACATTTGAAACATCATCATTATGTTGACATTGTGCATATTGTGCGTTTCGCTCTCTGTCTAAATGTTACACGTATGTGTGTGCGTCATGTGTGATCGTGGATGAAGATGTTGGGGAATCGTTTCTACTCTGGACTGTAGTATAAAAACATGCACTTTCTGTAAAGCATTATTGATAAAAGCACTGCAAATAAACTTGAATTGGACTGTTAGGTGACGTGCAGTGAAGCGTGTATCCGCTGACGCGTGTGTTTGTGTTGCAGACGCGTGATGCTGTGCTTTCTGCTCCTGACGCTCCACTGGACGACGGTCTCTGCAGCGCTGCAGCCGTCCACACGCGCCGCCGCCCTGCAGGACGGTGAGTGAACAACACGCCTGATACATGACATTATTGTGCTAATTTATTTATTTTACATACGTAGTTTCATTGCCCCAAACCAGCATAAGGCTAAAAGCAGCCTAACATCATCACTGATCAGCCTAGCCTATTCTAGTGCAAGTTTATGCATTTTAAAAAAAACCCTCGTGTTATAGGTGAAGCTATCTACACTGTATGATGAATAAATCTCTTACCACACACTGCACACGTCTGCGGCGCGTTACGGCTCTGACGCGGCCACGCTAGTCAATGCTTGCGTCTCTCTGCGCTGCATCGCTAAAGTTAGGCTAATTCCCCACCTAGTCCCTACCCACCCCCCAACAATTCGTATTTCCGTAGGCGGGATTTAACGGAACGATGTTCTAATGGAAAGTACGAGTTATTTGCTCAGTCGCTCACATCCTGCGAGAGCGACGGGAACATCGAGTTCTTCATGTTATGCATCTCTTACATTATTAGTGGAGATAAATATATAAACAGATGAAATAGAAACGTGCAGCTTATGTAATGACACGAGGGAAACATCTAGTTCAAACAGATATAATTAGTCTCCATAAGACACACATGCCTTTACCTGCTGAAGAAATCCTAGATGATCTTAAATGAGCCAAATCTGCGCAGTTACGTAAGACTTCCCTCAGTATCAACCTCTGCACCGGTGCGTTTGCTGCAGCGGTCGTCCGGTGCGTCTGCACGCTGCCTTACATTCAGATGTTCATTTGCTGGCATTGCCATTATTTGTTAGTCTGATGTGGACAATATTCAATATTCACTGGTGTGGAGAATATGTCTGTTTTAATGGGACGTTTGTAAACACCTTGCAAGTAAACGCAGTCAGCGATTCGATGTGAATAAACTTTGTTACTGCTCATTATCGGGATCAGGACTGTAAATCAGCAGTATGATGGAGAAATCTATAAATCACAATCAGATTACACGTGTCAAGAGAGTTCACTCCATTTATAGAGCTGTTTGTTCTGGTATGTTGTGGTGAATGTGTTTTAAACACTTGTAGGTGTTTTGGTTGTGCTGATGCGATCGGTCTGATGCCACGATGAACTCGCTGTAGGCACCAGCGCGTCCTAAATAAATCATTTTTACACGAGCCGTCTATCTTGAATTATACATTCTGATGCGCACGAGGCAGAAAAACCCAACGGGTGTTCCAGACGAGCGCCGAGGCGTGATGGGAAGAGACGCTGTTGATTAGTTTGACAGCTCAGATGGGTTAGTTAGTTCGCTAGAGAGAGCTGAGGATGAGAAAAACACTGAATCGATGAAGGAAAAAGACTAAAACGGGATTGGCTTGGAGTTCCTGAGGTGGATGAACAAGCTTCAGCACGGTTTGTTTCTAATCGGAGTAAGCAGCACTAGTAACGTGTGCTGAGTAAAGGCCAGTTTTTCCAGTTCGGGATTGAGTGGAATGGCGAAGAAATGCGAAGGATCATGTTTGTCCTGTCTCTCTTTGTTACAAGAGATCCACGCCCAGATTATTTCTAGGAATCGATTCTGCGCGTCTCTCACTCGCGAGCGTTTTCCGCTTCCTGACGCTGAATCATTTGCCACGTGTCTCCGGGTCGAGAGCTTCTGTGGAAAACGGCTGGGACGTGCGACGCTGAGTGACTTCACATCAGCTCTGATGCACAAATGCAGTGTTGTCAAACAAATTGTTGGTAGTAGTACCAGTATGTTGTGATCCTATTTCCTTAGGCTCAATCTGCTCTGGTTTCAAGTTTTCCTCAGGTTTACTTTTCACGTGTGACATCACCGTACGATGACAGGTTGTTTGAGGCAAATGTAGCAGGTTAGTAAATATTAAACCACCAGACTGGAGTCCTTAACTCACCCGCGGGGGCTGAAGCAGGATTATGGCGCATCCAGAGACTGAACGCATTACGGTCTCCATATGTAAATGTCTTGTTTGATTACTTCAAAATATAACTTTCATCAGGTCTCCATGACTCTTTAATTCATTTTACACCCCAGAAAAAAAAAAAACAGCTTATGGCTTGAATATCTCACAAACACTAGAACATGGAAATAAGGGCTTCTGATAAACCTCCTGATTAAACTGCAAAAAGTTGCTGTTCTTCCTCAGAATTTCTGTCTTGATTTCCAGTCTAAAGATTGTCTAAAAACTGTCCAAAGATGCCTAAATCAAGATCCATTTACTGGAGAAACAATATCTGCCAATGGGGAATGAAAGCTTGTTTTCCCTTTGAATTACGTTGATTTTTCTGAGCCCATTGGCAGATTTTTGTTCTTGTTCTAATCGTACACTTAATTTAGTTAAATTCTCAGAAAGCAAGAGTTTATTTGTTCATTTTGCATCTCAAGTTAATGTTGATCTTGATCTAAGGATGTTTAGATATTTGTACTGGAAAACAAGGCAGAAATACTGAGGAAGAACATCATGTTTTGCGTTTAATGCCATGACTTTGTGACTTTTAGACTGTCCTTAATTTGCAGATGGGTGAATTATGACTTTCTACTGCTGGTCCAGAGGAGCTGAGAGATGCTGATCAACAAAAGCACTCTCAAAACAACTGAAATCACATTAAATGAGCGGGTGTTAGACGGAACATGTGATGCCGAATCTGCAGAGGTGAAGAGGAACACCGTCGACTCCCCCTCCTCCTGAGCTCTCGTGATTGGCTGACCGCTGTTGCCCAGGGCGACGCCGGTGACCGCATGTAATCGACCTGTTCAGAAACATGAACTCCATAAACAGACCGTCCTCGATGAAGACTGTCCTGCTTTCACAGATGCTGAGATGTTCATCTGCAGTGTCAGTTTCATGTTGAGAATCGCTGTCTTTAGTCTAAGAGCGAAACACTGTGATTCTGTGACGTTTTCACAACATTCATCTGTTTGTTTGAGCGACATGTCAACTTCCAATCCCCTGAGTTTGGGGCGGAGCTGTCTGACTGACCGACCGATGACGGATGAGCGTTTGGACGTGTGTCTGAATCATTATTTGCTGACTTCTGTGTGTAGATGACACGCTTCGGCAGTTTCCTCCATCGTTTTTAGTTTAAGTTTGCGTCTAAAGTGATGCCAGAACCGAGTCTTGGCGCAAACCAAATTAACCGTCAGTGTTTTGCTAAAACTCGTCTGTGTTTTGAAGGCCGTGCGCTGAAACGCGGCTCGATGCCAGATGCGATGACCTGATTCACAGGCGTTCGGATGAAGACGTGTTCATGATGTGGTATTTCTGCAGGTGGTTTTCGTGTTTTTCTGCTGTTTGAGTGACATGAAGAGCTCGTTTGACTGTGAAATCGCTGGATGATTCAAAATGCGTTTGTTGCGTGAAAGGTCACGAGGTCGTCTCAGATGAAGACGGGTCACCATGGAGACCAGAGGGCTGCGATCGCTGACCCGAGATCAGCGCTGGATCTGTAATCTGTGTAGTCATGAGGCTCCGTCACTGGAGTTCCAGTCCAAATTGGTTTTCTCTGCTTCATAAAACTGTGTGTGTGTGTGTGTTCTTGTTTATGCTACATTGTGGGAACTAAATGTCCCCACAAGGATAGAAAAACATGGAATTTTTGACATTGTGGGGGCCGGCCATCATTTAAAAATATTGATCGATGTTTATCTGAAAGTGCAACAGTGCAGAGATGTTTTCTGTAAGGAAAGTCCTTACAATTCACACAAATTTAACGTGTGTGCGTGTCAGTGTTCATTCTCAGCCTTGCTGTCGTTTAAGAGTTTAACGTGAACTGAGATTTATATTCTTATATCGTTGTTGTTTTTGCCTCATGTATGAAATGTTGTTGTATTTTGATGTGTTTGTATGACCTTCTTTAATAACCTCATGTACAAACTGACCCATCTAAACTCAAGCAGCCTCTCCAGTAATTCTGTATGAACTCTACAAACTTTGCTGAACCTTTAAGCCGTTTTTAACCGCTCATTGCTGTGTTTATTACTCGCTCACAACGCGTTCTCTGTGTCTGTGTTTCCTAGGAATGCGTAGCGGCCAAATCAGATTAGCATAGTTGCTAGCATTAGCCCACATGTCATAATCTCAAACGGGCTGAAGGCGCCTGATGCCCTTTAACAGCAGAGGAACCTGCTTAATGGAGTGTTTGTGTTGAGCTCTGCTCTCAGCAACTGAACTCGTGTCTATATAATAAGCGAATCAGTATCTGTCGATAGTACGCGCTTGATCCTATTAGCGCGTTTAACTCGGCGCATTCGAGCCGCAGCCGTGAATCAAATGTTCAGGCGGGATATTTGAATGTGACTGTCAATCAAAGTCACATGCAGCTCTGCTCCGCCCACTACCGGTGTCCAATTACAAGAGGTCCAGTAGGACCATGAGTGTGTTCTGTGTTGCGCTAATGGTCGACTACTAGCGCTACTGTCAGTGGGGTGTACGGGTGCTGTTATCAGATCACTGGGGATTGAGCAATCAAGAATCTGTTTTTTAATTGTCCTTAACTGCCCAAGATAAGTTGTTCTTCCTTATAATGTTGTGTTATGTCCGCATTTGATGTTGTAGCAAGAGTTTACAACACCGTGCCATAAAATTCCACTTATCTGTGAAAAACACATACACCCAAAGAGTTTGATTTGCTTGATTTGATTTGACACGACACGATCTAGGTCAACACTTGAGTTGTTTCAGATTTCAGAGTTGTTTCGGATCCTGAGCGAAATGGTCAACAACGGTCGAATGAGAGCAGGGACCCGTCGTCTGAACAGGAGAGCAGCTTTATTTACATTAAGGAAAGTCAATTCACTTTTATTTCTAAAGTGTTTTACACAACAGAGATTGTGTCAAAGCAGCTTTACAGTGATAATCAGGAGAACGGTGCGTCAATGATGCAAACGAAATTCAATTCTGCTGTAATGCAGCTCTATACAGAGGACAAGAGACCTTAAACAGTCAATATGTCAGTGCAAGTCAGTTCATCATTGATTCAGTGATGCCATCATCACATCGGCTCAGTTCTCTTCCAATAGTGTCTGTGCAGTCAAGTCTACAATATTGCCAAATATCAAGTGTCCCCACCTAGGTCATCGATGACAGAATAGAGAAAAAAATTATCTTGGGAGAAAACAGGCTCAGTCAGGGGCCCAGTTCTGGGAAAAGGGCCCAGAAAAGGGCCATTTGCCTTAAGGATGATAACGATAACATTTTACGTTTCTGCATGTAGCAAAGGCTTTTATCCAAAGCGACTTACAAAAGAGGGACAAAAGCAATTTGTCAAGGAGCCAACCTTATTCTGAATATACAATATGAGGTTCACTGAACAGCGAGATTAGGAAGCTGTAGAAGAGGAGAAATGCAGAGAAGATGTGTGTGTGTGTGTTTTTGACATATCAGGACACAAGTTTGTATAATGACATGGGTATGACATAGGTATTACAAGGAGAGGGTGACTTGTGAGGACATCGCCCCATGTCCCCATTTTTCAAAAGCCGTATAAATCATACAGAACGAGTTTTTTTTTTTTTGAAGAAAGTAAAAATGTGCACAGTTTCCCGTGAGGACTAGGTTTAGGTGTAGGGTTGGTGTAGGGCGATAGAAAATACAGTTTGTACAGTATAAAAAACATTACGCCTATGGAATGTCCCCACAGTTCACAAAAACAAATCTGAGTGTGTGTGTTGGTTTAAGGGTGTGGTGGAAGGTTGGTTAAGCGTTTGTGGAAGAGCTGCTGATCGAAGACCGGCTGCTCTGTCGTGTTGTGGATCATCTAATTTAGTCGCGCTGACCGAAACGCTCAACGCTTCAGCGGTGCGGCAGTCCTGTCCTGAGATGCTTGGACAAGTGTAAAGTTTTAATAACTGCTCAAAGAGAAGAAATTCATACAACTATAATCAGTGGAATCACCTACAAATCACTTCTCAAACATTTATTTCCAGCTGAGGAATGATAAAAACATCGCCAGCCAGTCAGAATCCACCTGATATTAAAAAGCTCCAGTATTTAAAGCAGTAGACGACAAAACCGCAGCACGTGCTTCCGATAAACAGAACACTTACAGACTTATCATTAAAGCTGAATGTGACTTGACTTTAAAGGGGTCATGGACGTCTTATTATTTTGTACTGCTCTCTGAGGTCCACTTATAATGTTATCAAGATTTTTACATCAAAAAACATCAGAATTCAGAAGCAATAGGCTTTTCTGTCCTGTTTTTAATCCCCCTCAATATAGCCAGCGCAGCATCGTCTTTTTTTAGTTTCAGTGGTTCTGAATATTTTGCGCTGAACTGTGCCTTGTTTGTAAACAAATTCACGGTAAAATGAAGTGAACAAAGGACCGAGTTCTTACTGACGTGGTCTGGAACTGCTAGTCTTGGGAAAAGAAGGAAGACAATGCAAACAGTGTTTTTCCACAACTTGGCACTGCACAGCGTCTTGTTGTATTTGGAGCCATCTTTGTCGTTTGCTTTCTGTGTAGATCTGCATTCCCTTTCTTGTTATTTACACTACAAGCGTAAATCGGTGGGTGGGGCTAAACAGGCAGTGATGTAGATGTAGATTCGGTGGGCGGGGCTAAACAGGCAGTGATGTAGATGTAGATTCGGTGGGCGGGGCTAAACAGGCAGTGATGTAGATGTAGATTCGGTGGGCGGGGCTAAACAGGCAGTGATGTAGATGTAGATTCGGTGGGCGGGGCTAAACAGGCAGTGATGTAGATGTAGATTCGGTGGGCGGGGCTAAACAGGCAGTACTAGAAGCAGGCATGGATCATCTTCTGTGGAGGCGGTGTTTGGCACACTGTTACATCATAGAGTGGTGCATTCCATAAGCTGTCGTCTTGGCAGACTGACTTGAATATAAGCTGCTGTTTTTAGATTAACAAGAAAGTTTTGAGTTTTGAAACTTACAGGATGTTTTGACAGTACATTGTTCTCTTATATGTCAAAAGATCAAGGGAATTTTGATTTCTCAGTTCATGACCTCTTTTAAAAAGTTTTGAGTTGAGGATGTACTTTGTCACTGCTACACTGAAATAAACGTCTTCACTGAGATCTGAAGTCATTGTTTCTTACATTGCAGATGGAACAAGGCCGTATATTTACCGCTGCCGCTCGCCCAACATGGAGATCTTCACCTGCTGGTGGCGTCCGATCGCGAATCAGGACAACGTCACCTACACGCTCCTGTACACCACGGGGTGAGATGTGCATCAAACTTTACACTTTAAACTTTACACCACTATGTAGCGTGTAAATACTGCTGGTGATGAGATGACGAAACGATCGGTGAACACGTGGCATGTCGTCCCGCAGTGAGAGAGCTCCTCAGGAGTGTCCCGATTACGTGACAGGCGGCATCAACAGCTGCTTCTTCGATGTCAAACACACTCAGGTCTGGGAGGTGTACTGCATGAACGTGACGGCGCACACGCGCACGGGGCCCGTCGCCTCCCACAAACACTGCGTGGACGTGGCTGATATAGGTGACGCATCACACCGAAATCACAGCTGCTTCAATGCACCACTGACATAGGAAACATCACCAATGCTCTTAAACAACAGAATATTGTGTTGCTGCGGTTTCATCCACTGAGCTTGGCACATACATTTATTGATCTTTTTCAACCTAGCATACATACGTCATGCAGTGTTCTCATAGCAGATACTGAGACATCCCAAAGAGTCTGTGTGTTTATCTCGCCACGCACTCTTAAAAATGAAGGTCCTTTACTGATATCAGTGTGTCCTTGAAGAACCTTTAAAGGATTAGCTCGCTTCCAGAACACAAATGTACAGATAATGTACTCACCCCCTTGTCATCCCAGATGTTCATGTCTTTCTTTCTTCAGTCCTACAGAAATGAGTTTTTTTTAATAATTTCAAATAATAATTTTAAGAATGTTAAAAAGTATATCAATTGTAATTTGTTTTAGAAAATAACTGATCGTTTCACTAGATAAGACCCTTCTTCCTCGGCTGAGATCGTTTAGAGCCTTTGAAGCTGCATTTAAACTACATTTAGGAAGTTCAGATTTGGGGGCACCATAGCAATCCACTGTATGGAGAGAAATCCTGAAATGTTTTCCTCAAAAAACATAATTTCTTCATGACTGAAGAAAGAAAGACACAAACGTCTTGGATGACAAGGGCTTGAGTACATTATCTGTCATTTTTTTTTGTTGTGGAAGTGGAGTAATCCTTCACAGTACACATTCATACACTCTTTTAAATAAAGGTTCCAAAAGGAGCGTTCTCAGCCATGCAACAAAGAGGAACCAGAGCGAATAGTGGAAAATATTCTTTAGATTACTAAAATGTTCTTCAGACATTGGAAAAAAAATGTTTGTTTTTTTTAAGACTGACCACTGAAAGGATCTTTGGGGAACTGAAAACGCTTCCTCTGGTTCTCCACACTGTTCAGGCTTTCACAGCTTAGTTTGTCTTCATGTGTTCTTGGTGTCTCCTGAGGTTTGATGTTTCATCGTGTTTGTTAATGAGTCTCATGCGCTTCCGTCCCCAGTGGAGATCGACCCGCCCTTTAACCTGACGTACATCATGCTGAACGAGAGCGTGGGTGAATCGGGCCGCAGCGTTCTGCTGTCCTGGTCGTATCCGGTCGAGTCTCAAGTGCGAGAGGGATGGATTACGCTCATCTACGAGCTGCGCTACAGACACTTCGCTCAGCCGGACAACTGGAAGGTACGACACGAGTCTCAGTTTTCATAGTAATAACGGACAGAAATGAAGACAAACATTTTAGTTTGAGGACTTGTGATTGAAGAGTGCGATCTGTGCTTGTAGATGAAGGAGCGTTTGCGCGAGCCCCACGTGGAGCTGTTGGATCTGCCGGTGGGAAAGTACGAGTTCATGGTGCGCTGCCGCTCCGCCAACAGCAAACACTGGAGCGCGTGGAGCGAGTCCATCAACATCACCATCAACGGCAGACCACTGTCCGGTACACACACTCAGAGAAACACACACACAGGACCCTTCTGTTACGAGCGAAAATCACAGCTCTAAATGTCGCTCTGTCTGTCTGTCTCTCAGATCGGATGTTGGCCTTGATCCTCGTGACCAGCATCGCCATCATGGCCTTCCTCGTCGTGGGTTTGGGCATCGCCCCGCGAGGCAAGAGGTCAGTGACGTCATGGAGCTCGTCGCTCTGGTCTCAGTATCGACACACTGTCGACGTGAATCACACGGGTGGATCGGTAGATCTGCGTCATCGGGTCACGTGGGAACGTGGATCCAGAGACTCGATCGAATGTTCGGTTCAGTCACAAAGAGTCACAAATACGCAGTCGTCTTGTCGACATTTTCTCTTAGTTTGAGTAAAAACCTGTTGAATACCAAGCTTAGCTTTGAGAAACACAGAAAACACAACACTGGAGACACACGTGTACATGACAGTAACAAAACAATACATGAGGAAAAAATTCTGTAAGAAAAACAAGAAAGCGAAAGAATTCATATACCTATGATCGCCTGCATTTTGGGGAAGTAGATTAATAAACATAAAAAAAAAAAAAAAAACTGTGTTTATCTGACACTTAAAAATTGCAAAGAAGGTTTCTGTGAGCCTAAGAGTTCAGGAGAGAGAAAATACTGTTAGGTCAGTATAAAAACAATAGCAGTCTACGGTTACAAATCCTGACGAAGATACCAAAACCAAAGCATGTGTGTGTTTACTTGAGACCAAACCTCCTAGGACATGTCCTCATTTTGGTATCAAAATAAAGTAAATAAAGATTTTTGAATTGTTTTCTGCAAGGGTTTGTGTGTGGGTTCGATTAAAATACGTATATTGGATATTTTGTGGATTGTCCTCATTTAACGGACCGCCTCACTGACGTCTTTCTCTGCTCGTGTTCTGCCCGCAGAATTAAATCGTTCCTCCTGCCGCCGATTCCCAAACCACGCATCCGAGGGATTGAACCGGTTCTTCTGAAGGTTTGACAGTCACACACCACACAGACCAGCTCAGAGTTATTAGCAGTGTTTAGATCAACCTTCACTAGTACTGCATTCGCACAGCAACGTCAAACCAGCACAACACTGCTGCATTATTTATTAGGAACTGAATTTGAAGAAGCACCTGCTTCACCTTCTGTTCTCTCTGTTCTTTCTTGTTCCTCCAGAAGGGGAAGATTGACGAGATCAATCGTCATTTCTCCAGCTTTCACGGCTACAAGCCGCCGCAGTACAGCATGGAGACGTGGTACCAGGTGAGCGTGGACGCGTGTCCGGCCGCGACGCCCAGCAGCTTACCGGCGCAGTATAAACACGAGGACGCGCCGATCGCTCAGCACGTCGCCCGCCCCGAAGTACAACCGCCTGTTCAGACGAGCTGCAGTCCTGCGCCTTACTGCCTCGGCCCCGCCTCCTACTGCGGGGGAGCCACGCCTCCTCCAGACCCTGGCCCCGCCCACCCGGAGCTCATGTCCGTCCCAGGCATGGACTACAGCATGATTCTAAACCCCGTCCCCGCGCAGCCGCCGCCGCCGCCTCAGGATTTCTACACGTGCGTGAACGGCGTGATGCCCGGCGGGGCGCTGCACCTGGTGCCCTGTCTGCCCGACGCGCTGAAAAACACACCCTACCTGCAGTTCAAAGACGAAGCGGACGACGGCGCGGACAAAAGCAGCCAGCTGTCGGCGCTGCTGGAGAAGCAGATGGAGGCACTGTTGAGCAGCGGCGAATCGGACCCGAGCGATGCTGCCGTGCCTTTGCTACCTCTTTCATCAGACACGAACTGAGCGCGGAATCAGCAACCGCTCCAGGAGCCGCAGATGCGTCCGGTAACGCACGTGCGACGTACAATCACACACATACGCATACGCACACTGACACAGTCCACGAATCACGCAGTCTGTGCTGGTTTGCCTCGACAGAAGGCAGGGCTGTTGTTTCGGTTCAGAATGAGCACGCGGGACGCCTGATTCACAGCACAAGCATCCGCAGTGCATATTTTTTCACAGCACTTTAAGAAACGAGGTTGTTCTCACTGAAGCGAGATCAGTGTGTCGGATCAGCGGCAGAAGAGCAGCAGGTGTTTTGGCACCAAAGTCTAGTTTTGCTCGTGCTCAATTAAAGCAACAGCGCACTGACGATGGATGGATGGACTGAATGTGATTTAAATCATATTCATTGATTTTAGTATGTGAAAACGTGTATTTTTGATATTAGAGAAAGTCATGTAAATTATTTTGCTACTATTCAGATGCATATTTTCTCCTCGTGTAAATAAGATTTTTCAGGCGGTTGAGGTCGTAATACTTATCCGTGGCCCACTTCTGATTATGTGTCATTATGTGTCACCATTATGGTTGTCGTTCAATGAAATAGTCACTGTAGTTCCTTAGAAATCCCAGACCGGGCACGGGCAAACGCGGTCCTGGAGGGCCGGACTCCCAACCCTGATCAAACACATGAAGTGACCAGGTGTAAGCAGACCCTTAGTGAAAGTAGATCACATCAGACCGTTAAATATGGTGCTTTTCTTGACTGCGGTACACGTCAGCAGAGAGAAACGTGAGAAAATCACCAGATAAATGGAGCTCGAAGCCAAAACTGAGCTTTAACACAATCCGTTGGGTAGATAAGAAGCCCAGAGGAAGCGACAGAGAGACGATCATATAAAGGAGATCAGATCACAGATTCACAGAAATGACTGAAATGAAGAAAAACATGTTTGTTTAATGCACAGAAGGAAGAATATAGAAGGAAATGAACCCTGGAATCCAGTCACATCTCAACCATGAGGAGGAATGGTTCATTTGAATAAAGAAGTCACGTCGTCGTGCGTCACTGTCTCCGTGTTGTAGTTTAACTCAGGTTTTGTTCAGGTTTCAGTGCTCGAGTCTCATCCAGATGTTCAGAGAGAAGAACGTGTCACTCAGTTCAAATGCTGAGGAATATGGAGAATATCGAAAACGTAAGTCGGCGCTCTGATTCAGCCTGCCTTGTCAGATGAAACCGCACAGACTGCGTCATCACTCACGGACTGCACTGTAACACACACACACAACAGCTGAGCATGAGTTTTATCATAAGCGATCGGCGAACCCGCTGCTCTCGCTCGACGGGTTTCTGGAGCACATGGTCCTTCGGGCTGCAACTAAAACAAACACTCAGACCCTAAAAATCAGACAATGCAGGAATATTTTTGAATAATGGACAGATGAGAGAACTGAAGCTGATTCTGTCATCCGCCCACGTCACTGTGATCCTCGCCCAGTGTAATAACCCCTCTGTTGGACGTTTAGATGTAATTCTTAGGGATTTCGTGAACAAGAAGCATTTACAAGCCATGAATACAAAATATGCACACCAAAGACACACCACGAGCGCGTCTCGAGACGAGTGTGCCGAATGTCAGACGCCGTCGACGGCAGGGATCTGGACGAAGCGGAAACGTCCCATCAGGATGAACGTGAATTGTAAGGAAACTCTGTGGTAATACGGGTGTGCGGTTTGCTCGTCGAGCGACTGATGATGTAATGAATGTACGGTTGTGAAGACGCCGATGGGACGCACGACACAGTCCCATTAGTGCGTTTCATACGCTGATCCTCAAACGCAGACCGCGAAAAAAGCGAAACGTTCGACTCGATCGTTGTCGTGGATGTTGAGGCTTTATTTTATTCGACTACGGCACTTTCCATGAATACGGTGAACTCTGGAGTTACTGTTCAAAGCATTAGACGCAAACCCCAACCCGTTTTAGTAGGTTGAACTGTTAACCGTCATCTCACACAAGATTAACGGCGCGCGAAAAGTAGCTCATTCGAACCTCGTCAAATGTTTGAGACAGATTCATTTATGCATAAACGTTATTTGAAACCTCTGGCGTCGTTTGTAAACGTGCTCGTGATGAGTTTTGTTTAATTGTGATGTCTGATTACCGTTCATTGTCGGAACACGAAATGATTCAGGGTTTTAAATCGTGTTGAAGAAAGTCACAATCGTGTTTCTGCAGGTTCAGCACCTTCGATCATTCGCTATGAAAGACCGTATTCATGAAGAGTGCTGTATAAAACTACCGAAGATTAGAAAAACACTTTATGATCAACAGAATGGCTGTTTTATTTTTATATGTTTGTTCTCGACTATGAAGCAGTTTCATATGAGCTCTTTATAAAAAAAGCAGTGTCATATAAATATATATAAATATATATATATAAATATGCACAGAGAGAGCAAGATAATGTTACTATAACCAGAATCTGTGTGTGTGTGTGTGTGTGTGTGTGTGCACGGTTTACTATGTGTACATTAGAGAGACTGAAGCACTGTGTTATTTGTTCAACACTGTTTCTCAAACTCATTTCAGTGTCAGTTCATGTTATAGAAACATTTCCTCTTGATTTCGTCTCTGTTGGATCAGTTGTCACTGGCTGTTTCTCTGTGGTGTGTGTGTGTGTGTGTGTGTGTGTGTCTGTGCCTTATAACTCGTGCGAGTTTTTCCTGTTGTTATAAATGTTCATGAACACTCCACTGTTGTACCTGCAGATCAACTATAGAAACACGTTAGAAAGGTTCTGATATATTTACAGAGAAATTTATAGAGTAATAAAAGCGTCCGGTCACAGAAGTGCAGTATATATTCTGACTACCATGTTTTGTACATTAGATTATTTTCGTGTGCTTTCTGTAAGCATTTGTTTCTCTTATAAATTTTGTCATTTGTGGGAAAATCACATTCCCATGTGGTCAAATAAAGATGCACTGAAAGTGTGTGTGGTGTTTTTGTGGATCACACACACACACACACACTTACAGTGAACAACAAATGTACAAAAATTCAAGATAACCTTCAAACACTGTGTTCATGGAGTTTCTCTCTCTCTCACACACACACTCTCATAACAAACATGTCTGTAAATTATTTCTTTAAACATTCCTACATAAACTCAGTTTGAGAGAGACTGTGTGTGTGTGTGTGTGTGTGTGTGTGTACTTGTTTTTGCTACATTGTGGGGACCAAATGTCCCCACAAGGATAGTAAAACCTGAAATTTTTGACAATATTAAAAAATGATTAAAAATAGTAAATGGTGTTTATCTGAAAGTGTAATGATGCAAACATGTTTTCTGTGAGGGCTAGGTTTAGGGTTAGGGTTGGGTTAGGGGACAGACAGCATCGTTTGGTCAGTATAAAATCTATGGAAAGTCCCCACAATTCACAAAAACAAACATGTGTGTGTGTGTGTGTCTAAAGGGTTTGTTTTTTTCTGATCTGCAGCAAATTTTATTTGTCAAGGCCCTTGTGTAAAAGGTAAAATAAAAGATTATACAATGATAAATGATAAAAGAAAGCAGTACGAAGCATGAGAACAGAACGTGTGTGTTTCCAGCAGATATACACTAGTTAGACAGCAGTACGGTCGGCTCACGGGTTACGCAGTCGTTTGAGTGTCAAAATGAAAAATATTCTCTATGCCTGATTATAGAATCAAACACAAAAATGAGTCTAAAGAAACAACAAATATAGTAAATGGTAAACCGACTGTAAAATAAACCAGTATCAAGAGCAAGAACATAGATGTGTAGATTTCTGCAGTCCATGTCTTGTACCGTATGTACTCTGAACTCTGAACAGAGATTCACCAAAGTCCGTTTGTATATTTATCCACGTAAGAGCGGGTGCGGCCATTTGTACATTTTATGGATCTGGCTTCCAGCTATTTTTAGCTGTACAAACAGCTCATTTTGCTGCTTGATATTGCAAACTGGTGTGTCTTACCATGTTATTTTAATGTATTATCTTAATTATGAGCACACTGCTTTGTAGTGCAAACAGTTTAACTGTTTACAACACGTTGTTATTCTTCTATTATTATTTCCTTATAGCGGATAATGAACCGGAAGTCTCACCCATAAGTTTACTTCAGCGAAAAAGAAAAAGGCGGATAGTGTGCGAGTTAATCATTTGTTTGCGCGTGCGTGCCGCCGACTCGTCAGAGCAGATCACTTTTGTATAAGGTGTAGACAAATAGGATATTGTGAATATGTCAGAATCATTTATTTCTCCTGACTCTGGATCTCAACACGGCAAATGTCACGTGTGGCGCTGATAGTGTTCAGTCACGTGACACGCAAAAACAGCGCTGCATTTTAAGCGACCCTTACAAACTAACCATGGTTTTGCTACACTAACCACAGTTTAACCGTGGTATCTGTAATAAAACCAGGCCTGCCAACTTTTGAGCTCAACTTGGAGTGAGAATTCCCACGGTGGGGTTGGGATTTTATATATAGTAGTCAACATTTGAAGTGGATCAAAAAAAGTTCATCAAAGTTGTCCTAAGACAAGACAACGTATTGTTTTGGTTTTAGGACAACTTTAATGAAAGGTTTTGATCCACTTCAAATGTTGACTACTGTATATGTAACACAAAAAATAATATATGTAAAACACCCGTCAGCAGAGTTTTGTCTGACATCTGGACGTTTTTATCGTAAAATGACTGTTGCGGTGCTGCAAAACTATTAACGTTTAATCACAAGAATAGCAATGTACAGTGAAAGGACTGCAAGATTTACTACCCTGGTGAAAAAAACAGCATGTGCTGGTTAGGTATGTTTTGATGCTGGTTTAAGATGGTCCTTTGCTGGTTTATGCTGGTCATGTTGCTGGTCAAGGTCATCTTAAACCAGCATCAAAACATACCTAACCAGCACATGCTGTTTTTTTCACCAGGGTAGTCAATTGCTAGTTTTATAAACATTTGTAAGCGCATTCAACAATATTTTGATGTGAAAATTCAAATATTTTTCTATTAATCTATTAGTTTGCATTGCTTGAACATTTGATTTGAGAAATTATATTCTTCTCCCATTTGAAAGTGAATCCTGAGTTCATGAGGGACTGATGTGTCACTCCCGAAACGTTGGCCCTTGTACAGGGTTTATGGCCCTTAGCAGCACGAAAAACAACACTTTTATTCACATTCTGAACGGATTATATTTAGCACAGAAAGTGCGTTTATAATCACTAAAACGGTGTGACTTCAGTTCATCGCGATCTCACAAAGGTCCTTTATAATCAATGAACCTCTTATTTACATCGTGTTACAGTGAGAGGATTCATCAGCTTGCAGGGGGAAAACCGGCGTTTACAGGTGAGTGAACAGCGGCCAATCACAGGCGTTCCAGAAACCAACAGATATGTCTGTGATTGGCTACACTGCTCAGCGCTGCGCAAACACGTTGTAAATAGAATCTTTTGGCGATTTCCAGAGAGCAAACACAAACACACACTGGAGCCTTCACCAATATCACATTTTAATATAGTTTTAACTGAGGGCGCGTGAGAAAACGGATGTGGGGCGTGAGAAATGTGTCAAATATGTCATTCGTAAGGGGTGTCTTAATCAAGTTCAATACACACCTTATTGATGAGGAAAACTATATACAGGCAAGAAAATGACCCCAGCACGAATATCTTAGGCCCATTAAGCCGCATAAAGCGTTTTATGATGGTTTTCTATTGGAAAATGTTTGCGCTACTTATCGCGTTGCGTTCATGTGATGTGTTCATCTGTTCATCGGTATATAGTTCCATCACTAAAGTGTAGACAGAGTTTGCTCTTTTAATATGTGAGTCTCAGTACAAACCTGCTGAAAACACCCGCTGTCCCCGGAGGAAAGCCTCGTTTGGCCCTTCAGGTGGGCGTTTCTTTACATGCGTGACGTCACGCGAAACCGTTCCAGGGATTGGTCATTAGCGCCACCTCGCGTCTCACAGTGATAGAACACACTCGGCGTTACTGTTTGTAACATCAGAGTCTACACCGCTGAAGAAAGGGAGAACAACGCTCGGATGAAAGGTGGTGAAAAGTAACCATTCATTCAGTTTAATAAGCCATGAATGTATGAGCGTACTGAGTGTACATTATCCTCAGCCCTAATAATATAATATAATATATTATAATATAACATAATATAATATGATATGATATAATATAATATAATATAATTTTGTGTTTACCGTCTTGAGGTGTTTTTCTCTTTTTGACAGTTGGATGCATGTTTTATCTGTCACTAATAAAAGGCTTTTTAGTGTGTAAGCAGTTGAGAAAACTAATTATGAGACTGAGATGAAAACTGTCTAGATCAATCCATTTGAATGGCACTTAAGTCATCAGCAAAAATCAGACACATCAGATTTATTTTTACATAAGAATGTTGCCCAGATCTAAACTAAAAACGTCAGTCTGTCCAGCAGTTTTCCTTGTTTCATCTGTGATGACCAGCAGACTATTGTGCTGTATCACGTCACGTTTAGAGATCCGGCCCTTTAAGGGACCGGGGGGCCGCCAGACCCCTCTGATGTCACGTGGGCGGCCCCGGGGCCGGTGGGAGTGTGAGGAGCCTCTAAGTTTAGTGTCCAAACACACGGACGGACCTCAGAGCCGCTTGAGACGGAGCCCGTCGGCCGCAGACGTTCAGGTCAGCAGAAACTTCAACTTTCACAGACGCTGTTTGAGATCATAGAGACACATAAAGGACTGAGCAGGGTTAGTTTTCATTGTTCTCTAGCTCTTTTAACACGGTTACACTGTCGTGTGTGTGTGTGTGTGTGTGTGTGTGTGTGACCTCCCTGTTCCAGAAGAATCTCTGCAGCTGTCACTCTCTAAATATAGACACACACACACACACACAGACGGGCAAAGGCCTGGTCAACCTGTTGTTGTTGTCATCAAATGTGTTTATTTATCATGTGTGTTTTCAGCTTTTCTTTTAATTCATCTGGAAGTATTTGAAATAGTAGTTCATGAACTGGAGCCTTGAGAGCGATCACCTTCACCAATCAAACACGCTTTGTGTGTTCTTTAGTTTCTCTGAACTTGGTAACACGTTTAGTTTAGTTTGAGTTATTATGCCATTAGAATGATCTAATGAAACCTGAAGTTAAAGTGACGATATGATGTTTTGGCTGTTTCTGTTGGACTCTGTTATGCTGTGAGGTTTAACTGTGTTTAAATGATTCATGTCTCTCTCTCTCTCTCTTTTGTTCTATGTCTCTCTATCTGTCTGTCTGTAGTGTGATGGCGTCGTCCGGCGAGAGCAGCGCCGCAGAGGATCAGCAGGTTCCTCATCAGGACGAAGCGGCACGTGTTAAAGGCGTTCAGTCGCATTACTTGCGCTGTCCTTCGCCCAGGTCCGTCAACACACCGGCATCTGATAGTAAAACTCAAACATTGTTAAACGTGAACTTCACCCGCTGCTGTGATGATGATGATGATGATGATGATGATGATGCTGAGCGTGTGCTTGATCTCACACAGTTTCTCCATGATGTCCGATCGCTTCTCCACCATATCGGACCGTTTCTCCATGATCTCCGGCTCCGATGCGGAAAGTATCTTCATGGATCCGATTCATCTGTCCTCCTCCGTCGCTGCCAAGAAGATCATCAGTGAAGGTCTGTAAATCAAGACGCGTGTCGTCCTGCAGCGCTCGTGAGTAGCGTCGTGGTGTCCGTGTCTCTTTCACGACTCCGTGTCCGTCTGTCCTCAGAGCTGAAGTCCAGAGAGGTCCGGACGCCGACGACCCCCGACGGCATGCTGGAATCGGCCGAGCAGCTGATGGTGGAGGATCTGTACAACAGGGTGAAGGACATGATCGACGACCGCAGCCCCTACAACACGCCCTGTGTGCTGGACATCCAGAGAGCGCTGATCCAGGACCGGCTGGAGGCGCCGTTCAACCCCGTCGACGAGGTCTGGCCCAACATCTACATCGCGGAGAAGTGAGTCACGTCAGGACGACGGCGAATATTAGCCTGGAACTTTCAAAGGGTTTTAAAGTCTTATTTTGCCCTGCCACAAATTAAGGCCTAAAAGGTGTCAAATCACAGCAGAACATCTTCCATTCACAAAGTCAGTGTTGAACATATTGCATAAAAATGGATATCTTCCTCAGTATTTTGTCTTGTTTTCCAGTGCAAGTGTCTAAAGATTCTTCAGTCGACATACATTTACTTGAGATGCAAACTGAAGATATGAAGTCCTGTGTTTTGAGATCCAAATACGAGAGCAAATATCTGTCCATGGGGAATGGAAACTTGTTCTCCCTTTGAATTAAGTTAAGTTAAGTTAAGTTAATTAAGTCGTTTTGATTCTCCAGTAAATGTATTTTGATTTATGAATCTTTGGAAAACAAGACAAAAATACTGAGGAAGAACAGCGCTTTCTTAAGTGTGATCAGAAGGTACAGTAAAAGTTATTTCCATGTTCTTAAAGTGTTCTTAAAAGTCTTACATGTATCTACATACTGTAAGATGAGCAGGGCCCCAGTTTGAGGAATGACTGAGCGTCATGACGAGTGAGTGTTGTTGTATTTGTTGTATATGGTATTATTTATTGTGAGTGAGCCGCTGTTCTGTGCCGCAGGTCGGTGGCGGTGAATAAAGCCCGTCTCAAACGCCTCGGCATCACTCACGTGGTGAACGCCGCTCACGGCACCGGCGTCTACACCGGCGAGGTGTTTTACCAGGGCATGAACATCACCTACATGGGCATCGAGGTGGACGATTTCACAGACGCAGACATCTCTCCTCACTTCCGCGCGTGTGCCGAGTTCATAGACGACGCTTTGCTGACACACAGAGGTGAGTTTAGAAAAGGTTCTCTTTAATAATTATTCTGTCGAGGGGAGAGTGAGCTTAATATTACTTCTATTTCAGCATATTTTTACTTAGGAGAAACTAAGGGTTTGGTATGTAAGTAATACTTAAATCATGAAAGGATTAGACCTACGAGCAACATGCTGTTCATGTCGTAGATAAACAAACTGCAGATACCGAATTAACTCAGCGGCCTGGACTCTGTCAAGTCTCACTCACTTATTTTTAGAGTTAGTGACACAGATAGACAGGAACCTCTTCACAATCTGAATCGAGGAGAACGTCAGAAACTCAGATCACGCTGACATGTGCTCGCAGTGAAGAAAGCGCTAGTTATAGAGGTGACAGTTATTAGTCTAGCACTGCTTCTCTTTCATTTAGTCTTCTTTATCATGCCAAAAACATTCAGAGCAGAACAGCTCATTTCACATCATGTAAATTTGTAAATCTGACATCACAATCGAATTACTCCTGTCTAGACATGATACTCTGATCCAGGGTCAGTGAATCCAGTGCTGCAGTTCAGAGCGACACTGAAACCGAACGGTTCACCCAGAAATCATTTACTCACGCTCATGTCATTCCAAACCTGTATGACTTCTGCTGAACGCAAAGCAAGATATTTAGCAGAATGCTAGAGACCGACGGCCACAGTTTCACTCAGCTTTTTTTATACAATGACATCAGCTCTCATTTTCCATAGGAGGAGGAAAGTCACATGAGTACAGAACAACAGTAGAGAGAGTTAAACGATGAGACGACTGGATTTTGGGCAAACTTTTTATTTATTTAGCTTTGAAATGGCATTTCAAAGCAAATATAGTAACTGCATTTCGGATCTGGATGTGGTTCGGAAGCTCAGAATTTCTGACAGTAAGAGTTCATCTCCCCCTTTCTCTGTGTCGGATCCCTCCAGATAGTGTCTGTTTTCAAAATGTGCCCTGCCGTTCGCTTTGGCTCGTACGAATAGTCTGTCTCCTCCTCATTCGGTTCCTGACATCAAGCTCCAGGAGAGAATTTATGATCATGTATATTAATTAGGTCATGATGTGGCTTGCTAATCCAGAGCACTCATGATTCATTTATATCAATGAAAAATTTCGTTGGCTGCAGGCCCTTTGCGAGGAGGCGTGGACTTCGTGTGGCATTTCAGTTTGTGTGACAAATAAGATGACGTTATGCTAATATGAAGAATTTTTTTATTCTCTTTCATGTAGGCAAGGTGCTTGTGGACTCCATGATGGGCGTGAGCCGCTCGGCGGTGCTTGTTGCTGCTTATCTCATGATCTTCCAGAACATGAGCATCATGGAGGCCCTGCTGGAGATCAGGAAGAAACGTGCCATCAACCCCAACGAAGGGTTTATAAAGCAACTGCGCCAACTCAACGAGACTCTAATGGAGGAACGAGACGAAGACGACGACGAGACCCTCAGTCAGTGCTCCGTGATCGACACCCGTGCTCGTCTTGACGAGGAGGAGAGCATGTTCGGAGTCAAAGCCGAATCCATAATGGTGGACGAGGAGGAAGACAGCGGCAGCGTCATGAGCAGCGTCGCATCTTCTGCCGCCGCCGCGGCTCTGAAGGCGGGACTCCTCGGCGGCCCGAGCAAACCCGACACGCCGGCGACCGCCGAGGAGCCGCCGCTCCCTGGAAAAGACGGGGAAGATGAAGATGGGGATGTGGACAGCATGATAAGGGAGTGGCAGAAGCGCAACGAGAAGTACCAGAACGAGGACTGGTGGGAGGCCCAGCTGATGTGCGACGGGGACGACGGCGAGTCTCTGCCGGGCGACAGGAAGCGGCCGGCCGCGCGACCCGAGGACCTGGAGAGCGTGACCAGCGAAGACGTGCGAATGGTGAAGGAACGCATCGGGCGTCGTCCACGTCGTCCCGCTTCGGAAGCGGGCTCCACGACGAGCTGCAGCAGCTACTCCGATCTCTGGAAGCAGCGCCTGAAGGAGATCGAGGAGCAGGCCGCCGCACGATACCGACTCAAAGAGACCGACGAGGACAGCGAGGCGAGCCGGAAAAGAATCGACGATGATGTCGAGAGCATGCTGTCCGACAGCAGCTCCATGTACAACTTCTGCAAAAAGAACAAGGAAAATCTAACACCTCTGGAACGATGGAAGATTAAGCGAATCCAGTTCGGATGGAACAAAAAAGAAGCGGCGGCTGAGAACGGAGAGAAAGCGGAGGCCGAGACCGAAGCTCCCGCTCCCTCGCTGGAGGACGTCAACTTAACGGCCTATCAGACCTGGAAGCTCAAGCAGCAGAAGAAGTACGGTGGCGAAGAGAACAAGGACGAAATTCTGGAGATGAGTCGCGCCGAGGACCCGGCCACGATCAAGAAAAGACAGCGGCGAGAGGAGCTTCTGGAGCGCACGAGGAAAACGCTGGAGGAGAGCCAGTCGGTGTGCGGCTGGGAAACCGAGAGCGCTCTGAGCGGCAGCATCCCGCTGTCCGCTTTCTGCGCCGGAGTCTTTCCGTCCGCCAGCGTCACCGGAGACGATAACGCGTCCGTGCTGAGCGGAAGGTCTTCTGTCCTTTCTGGTCGCAGCGCCCGATCGCAGCCTCCCGTTCCCCAGGAGCCTCCCGCACCTCCCGCCGCGGTCATCGGTCCTAACGGCGAGCCCATGGTAAACATCGCCAATATCCAAAACTGGATTGCCAGCGTGGTCAACGAGACTCTCGTGCAGAAGCAAGCCGAGATGATGATGGGAGCGAGTCTCGCCCCCTCCAGAGCGGGATCGGTGTTCAGTCTGGGTGTTGGACGCGGAGCGGACGACGACAGAGCCTCGATGCTGAGCGGGTCCACGTCCTCAAGCGTGCTGTCCCAGAGCAGGGCCGAATCCGTCCTGTCTGCGGGCGGCAGGGCTCGGTCCGTGCTGTCGGCCGGCGGTCGGGCCGAGTCCGTGCTTTCTGCCGGAGGAGCGTCCAACCTCTCCTCGGTGTCCGGGTTGGGCTCCCGGAGGAGCAAGATCACTACGACCAGCGTGCCGCTCTACAGCCTCTTCCAAGACCAGGTGAACCTTCACAAACTGGACACCATGGAGAAAGAAATCAAGGCTGACATGCGGGACAAGATGGCGTCCTACGAGGTGAAGAAGATTGCTGAGGACAACAAGCGCAGCACGTTATACAAGAAGAAGAAACCGAAGGAGGAGGACGACGACGAAGCCGGGCACGGAAAGTCGAATGGATTCGACGATCCGGTAGCCCGTTCCTCTGAGAAACCCAAACCCAAAAGAGATTACGGCCGTTCGGGAATACTGAACCTTCCCGCTTCAGCCAGTAACCCCACCAGCAGCATTGATGAATGGCTCCAAAACGTGAGACCTCCTCAGAGCAAAGCGAAACCTTACGACGGGGACGGCGAGCCGCCCCGCATGTCTCGGCCATCGTACGAAGGGATGGAGGAACCTTCGGAGTTTGACTTCCCGAGCCGCAGGAGCTCCATTTCAGTAAATGACGACGAAGAGGAGGAATATCGCTTTGCCTCTAGATTTTCGTCCAGGCACCGGGCTGACGATGACATGGATTTGGGTCGAGATCCCAGTCCGGAGTTTAACTATCGCTCTCGGAGGTCCCCTCCTTCTTCGTACGACGGCTCGGGTGAAGATACCGGCTACAGAACCAGGAGGTCGTATGCGAGCTATGAGGACGAGGAGAGAGGCAGTTACCAGAACTACTCGGCAAAGCAGAAATCTTCTCACGCCTCGCTCTATGAGAACAGTGAGACTGTGAGGACTGCTAAAACAGCACAGGGAGACGAGGAAGATGAGGAAATATCTGCTTTCATTGCTCAGATCAAACAGAGGGCGAGAGCACGAGTGGCGGAAGAGATGGAGGACGATGAAGTTCTTTCCGCCTGGAGGAAACAGGAGGAGTCAAAGTCCAACGTTCACAATAAAAATTAATGCAAACATGACTGTTTATGCCCCCAAATTAACGATGCCATTATCTATGTAGATAGAGATTATCGTAGCAGTAACGATTCATTGTTTCATATGTGTGAACTGACAGGCTTGCATCCATTAAGACAAAAGTGTTCAGTGTGATGTATATGAGCAAACAACCGTGTTACCCAAGAAGATAACATCACTGCATTCATTATAAAGGCAAATGTTTACAAAAGTGTCTTGTGTTCAGGATTTATGACCCAGAAGAACCACACAGACCTTCCTGGTGCATGATGGGGAGTACAGTTAAGAGCATGTTTATCCCAAAATATGTATAAAAAAGTCATTAAATGAAATGGCCCAATAGTAATAATAATATATAGTAAAAAAATTATAGACACACACCGAAGTCTACACAAAAAAAAAAAATAGGTTAAAAGTAATTATTATGAAAATGCAAAAATAATTGTATAAATGCAAAATGTAACAGAAAACTGTTAAACTTTGGTTTACTTGATATAAAATAATTATACTGACTCTGAGTAAGTGTTGTATTGTTTTTACTTGTTTACACAAAAACATAATTTTAAAGTTTTATTGTGAATGTCCTTTTAAAACCAACAAACGAACCACTGCTAAAGAAATCAAGCATTTGTGTAATTGGGCTTTTGTGGTAATTAGTTACTGCGACATTAAATCTGTACACTGCAGTTTTTGCCTAATATCTAAACATTCTTGAATCAAGATTCATTTACTTGACAAGTAAAATGACTTAAGATACAGTGCCCTCCACTAATATTGGCACCTTTGGTAAATATGAGCGAAGTTGGCTTTGAAAATAAATCTGCATTGTTTATCCTTTTAATCTTTCATTCAAAAAATTCACAAAATTCCAACCTATCATAGAAGCAAAACAATGGAAAGCAGGGGGGAAATCTCATTATGAAATAAATGTTTTTTTCTCTATTATTGGCACCCAATTATTGTAACGTCCTTTATTCAAGATAACAGCCAAGATAACGTAAGTTTCCCCCCAATTTGAATTGTTTTGCTTCAATGAAAGGTTAGCATTTTGTGAATTTTTTTAATGTAAGCTCAAAAAGATAAACAAAGCAGATTAATTTTCATAGCCGTCTTTGCTCATATTTACCAAGGGTGCCAATATTAGTGGAGGGCACTGTAGCTATAATGACATGTTTTCTGAAAAAATATCAAAATTCTGTTCGTTTTTGCTTAAAACAAGCAAAAATATGGGGTAAGAAAAATAACCTTTATTCAAAGGCTAAACGAGTTTGTTTTTGTTACCCCACTGGCAGAAATTATTGCTTGTTTTAAGCAAAAACGAACAGAATTTTGATGTTTAGTTTTTTTTTTTTTTTAAGAAAACAAGACATAATATCGTAAGTTATTTTACTTGTCAAATAAGTTTATCTTGATTCAAGAATCTGTAGATATTTGTACTAGAAAGCAAGACAATAGTAAGAAAATCGTGTTTTGCAGTGTAGGCGGAGTTTGTGCTCAGGAAAACAAACAAACAGGAGAATCTGAAAATTAAACATTATTGAATAATGTGGTCGTTCTGAAGTTTTAGGTCAGTCAGGCAGAGGAGAGTGTGTGTGTGTGTGTGTGTGTGTGTGTGTGTGTTGTAGCAGCGGTAGGCGGGGTTTCACTCTCACACTAAATATTCAAAATGGCGGACAGAGGATCAACGACTCAAGATGAGCGCTCGACTGCAGGTAATTATTACATTTTACATATTCATATTCCCCATCCGCCTCGCGTAAACAAAGCCAAACACACGCGCCGACCGTCTACACACAGAAGCGATCGCAGCGGCGGAGACGGTTTATTACTGTGGAGATGATTTGAGTCCGTGAGCAGCAGATGAGAGTTGTTTGTCCTGTACAAAACTCTGATGATTTGAAATGGCGCGCCTGCGTGCTGCATATTCACATAATCCCGTGCTGTAGCACAGCGCGCGGCCGGGCCGGTGAGCGTGGGTGAAACGGCTCGGTTCGGGCGTGTTTTCGGCGCGGAGGTGATGTTAGTGAAGTGTTGTGAGTGTGTGTTAGCAGCTGTGCTATCAGCGCGCTTTGTGTCGTTCGGCCGAGACAGAAACTCAACGGCCGCTCATTTGCATATTCATGCGTTTGTTCGGCGGTGAACGCGCACGCGTGATGTGGAATAATAATTCGGCACTTTAATCTGTGTCGTGGCGAACTAAAACAAACGAACAAAAGAACAACTTCAGCCTGAGCTTCTGTTCTCGAGATCAACTGTTTGCCCTCGGGGCAACCTAAATACCCCGACTGTGCGCGTGTGCGCGCGGGCGCGCGTGTTGGGGGTGATGTTTGTTTTCTCCAACAGGTCATAAATGACAAACTCTGAAAAGTTTCCCTTTCTCAAAGGCGCCTGGCGTTGAATAATTCTAGGGTAAAGTGGCTCGGGAGGAACTACATTAAAAACTGCAGGAGTGAAATCGCGGATTTGCATAACATCAGCCCGCTTGTTTAATGCCTTTCATTCTTGTGCATAATTTAAACGTCAGTTTCATTCCAGATGAGAGGCGCGTCACACTATTTATTTATCGCGCGGATTAAATATACAGCGCCGCTCATGAATATTCATGAGTACAAACGCAGTGTTCATGAATGATTAATTTGTGAGCGCTAATGCGCGCTGTGTGATTTGCTTTGGGTCTGAGTGCATGTGAGTTCTGTGGAGGATTTCACCTTGTTCTTATTTCAGCTCCTCTTGTGTCTCTCAGGAACGTTGCATTTGCATTTATGCATTTAGCTCATTGCTGCTCCTACACAACATTCAGGGTGTTATCTGTATGTTATATGTGTGTGTGTGTGTGTGTGTGTGCACTGCATAATAATTTGTCCCAGTTTTCCACACTTAGTGTAGTGTAGTGATCTGGACTAGCATTGGTCATGGGTAGTTCATGTGTGAAAGTGTGGTTTTGCAGACTAGCAATGACCAATTCTGTATCATTTTTTTTTCTTCTGATGAAAAGATTCTTTAAAATAGCAATATTTTGTTTACATTCTTGTCAGCTGTAATAGTAATATACTAAACATTTAGGGGCTGTATATTTGTTTTGAATGATTTCCACATGGTCACATGTGTTCACTAAACAGCAATACAATTAATACAATAATGGACGCTAATTTAATAATTAACCATGTTTCTTCACAAAAATTTGATGTTGCGTATGAAAAGCTGTTTTGCTTGCTGGTCTTCACATTCACATTTCTATGAGTGATGGTGTTGTACTTGTGGCATTTTATTTATGAGCTTCAATAATAAATTTCACCAAATGAAAAATGTAAATGTATTTTGTTAACCATCTTGTCTGAATTTGTTTTAATTTAAAAATGACTCGTTATTAATGTCTTGCTCCGTTTAGTGTGTGAGATGCTTGTGCAGCGGCTCCGTTTACTACAGTATTCGCACAACAGAATGAAACCGTTATTTGGTAACATCAAATTGAATAAATAGTGTAAATGGCATCAAAAGATAAATCAGTAATGTAAAACCTAATTGGTCTCACATTAAAATGGAAGTTTGTTTCTGCAACAGGATAATAAAAAAAAAATGAAAAAAGAGAAATTCAAACTTCTTATCTCAGAGATATAAACTCAGAATTAAAGATGTAAGCAAAATGTAATCTTGGAATAAAGTCAGGATTCTGAGTTTGTATCTTGCAATTCTGATTTGTTTCAGAAAAAGAGAAGAAATTACAGTAATTTTTTTTACCACCACTATAACATCACTGTAGTGTCATTGTAACATTACTGTAGTGTCACTGGTTACTGTAACATCCCTGTAGTGACATTGTAACATTACTGTAGTGTCACTGGTTACTGTAACATCCCTGTAGTGACATTGTAACATTACTGTAGTGTCACTGGTTACTGTAACATCCCTGTAGTGACATTGTAACATTACTGTAGTGTCACTGGTTACTGTAACATCCCTGTAGTGACATTGTAACATTACTGTAGTGTCACTGGTTACTGTAACATCCCTGTAGTGACATTGTAACATTACTGTAGTGTCACTGGTTACTGTAACATCCCTGTAGTGACATTGTAACATTACTGTAGTGTCACTGGTTACTGTAACATCCCTGTAGTGACATTGTAACATTACTGTAGTGTCACTGGTTACTGTAACATCACTGTAGTGACATTGTAACATTACTGTAGTGTCACTGGTTACTGTAACATCACTGTAGTGTCATTGCAGTGTCGTAAGTTGAAGGCGTTTGAGCTGCTCGTTATTCGTGACCGACTCTGATCCGGTCGTGTATGACAGCAGAGTTCAGTCTGGTTTCTATTATTACATTAAAGTCATGGCAGAATTGGAGCGCATGATTGGCAAACACAGGATGATGGCTTAATTAAAGCTGATAAATATTAATGAGTTCTTGAGGTCTAATAGAAAAGTTTGGGCTGCAGTTGAGTTGAAATGTTTCTGTTCTCTGAATACTTCATTTCTCCTGCGTTGTGCCTTATGCCACTTATCTGCTTTAAATTATGCAGCGCTGCGTTCAATAGTTTGAAAGGCTAATTAATTGCTTATTTAAAATTCTATTAATTAAAACATTTGCATAATGCATTGTGTGTTGGTTAGCTTACCGAAGCCCTCGCAGCGGCCGTATGTAAATGGTGTTTCTCTCAACTGTTTTCTTTTGAGTTGCAAAGATCCGTCTGTCTCTCTCCGTCTGCCTGTCTGTCTGTCTGAGCGGGGTCGTTGTCATGGCTACAGCTTGAGTTAAAGCCACATGACTGTGTTTGTGTGTAACGGTGCAGCAGATCTGCGCCGTAAATGCGTGAGTCTTTGATCGTGGCGGGTTGAGATGAAGAGCTTCCTTCACCTTTATCAAGCTCGTCGCTGAGCTGCAGGGTGACTTACACAGCACGTAGTAGTTAGTTAGTAGTTAGTTCAGTAAGAGCACTACTAGTAAAGATGAACTTAGCAAACGCCACTGATTCAGTCGGGTGACCAAACTCCCTGTACTTACCAGCCGGAATTTCTAAATTGCCTAAAATGTCCTCGTTTTTGCTTTGTTTTCCTATAGTTTTCATACTTGCTGAAGGTGATAGTAAAAAGTAGTTTGACCAGTAGCGTCTACAGTTTGGTCTGACATATCGCCACGGCTGATGATATGTGACCCTGGACCAGCAAACCAGTCTTAATTTGGTACTTTATTTAGCACGGCTGAATTTGTAGCAATACATAAATACATTGTAGGGGTCAAAATGATCGATTTTTCTTTTATTTCAAAAATCATTAGTAATTTAGTAAAGTAAACATCATGTTCCATGAAAATATTTATAACATAATTTCCTACTGTAAATATGTCAAAACTTAATTTTGATTAGTAATATGCATTGCTAAGAACTTAATTTAGACAGCTTTAAAGGCGATTTTCTCAATATTTTGATTATTTATTTTTTTTTATTTTTTCACCCTCAGATTACAAAATTTCAAATAGTTGTATCACCCAAATATTGACCTTTATCCATGGTCATAAATATGGACTGATATATGGGCCAACATTTTTTCCTGTTTGGTCGATATGTCAGAAGCGGGACTTTTTTTGATGTCTCCTGTCTTTAGTCGTCAAATTATTATTAAATGATTGTGCAGAACTTTAAACAAAGTTTGTAAACGTTATGTGAAAAAGTATTATAAATGCTGGCAAGTGCTGTAATATTTTATTTGTGCATACGTCTTCAGGTGTGAAAAATACTATAACAGGATCACTAGAATTAAGAAGTTGCCATCTAATTTTTAATTTTTTAAATTCATCAAGTTCTATTTTTTTATCTTATTTTTCAAATATTATAAAACTATGATTTGAAATAAATATAAGTTTTAATTTCAACAATTGTTATGCATGTGTTTTTACACTCTGTAAATAAAATCTTGATATTGTATATATCAGCCATCAAAAAATCCATGTCTGCTGATCACAGCAGAGAGACTGTCAGCAGGAAAACAGACAAAACCTGGACGTTTTAGTCCATTTAGAAATCCTGGCTGGGAAAAAAAGAGTATATTGGTGACTGGAGATTCGATCAGCATCTTCTTCTTAAACTGGAAGGTTGATCTCAGTCGGTGGGTGAGTTAAGGCTTCGTTATCCCTTCGCTTTGAGATGTTGTTTAGTATAAACGAGCTCGTCCAGTTTGACTCCGGGATGTTTTGAGACGCGGTCATTAGCGACACATTCTTTCATCGTAGCTGTGTTGCATGCTGGGAACCCCCACCCCCACCCCCAGTAATTAAAACAGTCACACACGGCTGGTAATTGGCCTTGTCTCACTTCTCGCTCGCTGTTGTGCTCGCCGCACCTCCGTCCTAAAAGCTATCCAATTAATATGCTAATGAGCTGATAAATATTTATGAAAAATGTTGAATTATGCAGAAAGCTTTCAGAGGTCCGTGCGAAATGAATTGCGTGCCGAACTTCAAAGCGGCGCTCTTCTAATGAGCGACGGGGTGTGAGATTTGCATACGGCTTTAATCAGCTGCATACTGATTAACTTTCATTATGGATG
The DNA here is from genome assembly GCF_022985175.1 of Labeo rohita. Classification (NCBI taxonomy): domain Eukaryota; kingdom Metazoa; phylum Chordata; class Actinopteri; order Cypriniformes; family Cyprinidae; genus Labeo; species Labeo rohita. The sequence goes on along the minus strand of NC_066869.1, from coordinate 50,178,935 downwards.
CGGCGCTCGCAGATGTAGTCTTTGTGTTTCGCTCGCCGACGAACAAACAGCCGTCCTGGCGTTCGCTGTCGGATGCGCCGGAGTCGTTCGGTGTCGCCGCTGCGCCGCCGCCGCCGTCGTTGATCGTCGAGTGTCGTCGTGCGGCTCGTTTCAGGTGCGCTTTGGGTCGAGCGGCCGCTCGTGGACGCAGGTGAGTTTCTCACGATCAGGTAATGATGAACTAAAGCGGCCAGCGTTCGCTCTGTTAATTGGTTTTGTCGATCTGTGAAGCAGCTGGGAACTTCTGCTAGTAAATGTGATCGTTTATTAGTACAGTTCTGTGTCTAATATCGCAGCTCTGTCATCTGAGACTGGGTGGGTTAGTGAAAGATACAATATTTGTTTCCTGCATGCTTGATTTGAGATTTTGATTTGTTTTTTCAACGTTTAACTTAAAACTGCAGCATTCTCTTTATTAACCTTCTGGTCATAAAAGGTTCTTCAAGTGTAGCACACGATGTCGACGTAAAACAAGTTCACTTCATAAATATCTTTGCAAAAAAGATGCATGAAATATGAAATCAAATGCTGTACTTAAATATATCCTGTATGTTCAGAAAAAAACTAAAATAAGAAAATTGTAAACTTTTCCGAGTCCGAATGCAGACGTTCAGTTTTAGATGTCGACTCATAAAGTTGAGGCGACTGAAACTCTTCCTGACTGTCAGTATAACAGCAGCAGATGATTATTAACAGTGAATGACAACAGCAGCAGATTTCGGTCTGTCAGCATCATCAAATATCAAACATACAGTAGTAGTTCTGCACGGCTTTCCGCTTCTCCGGCGCTTTTGTATGTAAACGTGCTTGACGGATGCGTTTGACTTGCGTTGCATCTCACTCGTGAAACTCGCTCAGCTGGCGTCTCAACTTTGCGTTTTCACAGAGATGCGCTCACATCAAATGCTAGCACTGGCGAACCTTCAGCGTGTTAAATAATGAAATTAATGTCATCTCCCTACTGTCATCAGCAGCTTTAGTAAATGTCATCTAGTCGCCCTGGTTCTTCACACGTTTTCTCTCTGCACAGATTCCAGCGGCCATCCAGCAGATCTGAGCAAAAGCAGCATGGAGAACGGAGGTGAGTGACGATTCATGACGTCTGTGTGTTTGTCACTGGTCACACCGATTGACTCTCATGTGTTCGTCAGCAGCAGCAGCTCAGGCCAGCGGTCTGGACGGCCACAAAACAAACGGACAAGCGGCAGGTGCGATGAGCAACGTTCAGGCGCAGGCGCTGCTCCAGCAGGTACGTGAAGCACGGTGGGAGCACGAGGCCGCCGAACGCGGTGGCGGCGGGTCGTTTCCATGGCAGCGGTGTTTGTTATCGCCGGCGGCGCTGGACAGATCAGTGCGGCGCGTTAATTAAACGGTGCTTCTGTCGCTCGGAAACAGGTGGAGGAGAATATGCAAATCTATGCGGAATTTATATGCGCCGCATAATGAGTTTCAGTTAACGAGAGGAGTGTTTACAGCTCGCGTTCGTTCGCGCCAGAATACAGAGCATCACTTACAGACCCGTGAACTCCAGTCACTGCTGTGAAAAACGGCTTTGACGGGGACAGTTCACCTACGAATGTGTCGTCATTAATTCTCCCTCGTGTTGTTCCAAATCTGTTTTATGTTGAGCACAGTAGAAGAATGTTGGCAAACAGTTTCTGGTCCCCATTGACTTTTCTTTTCTTTAATAACGTGGGAGTCAGTGGGGACCAGAAACGGTTTGTTTGCCAGCATTCTTCAAAAGATCTTCTTTCGTGTTCAACGGACGAAACCCACAGAGCTTTGGAACAACTGGAGTAGATGATGACAGATTTTCATTTATAGGTGAACTTCGAGATATTATACTCCTATAAGATGCATAGTTTTGGCCAAACATGTTAAATCTTATTATTCTTGAGATTATGAATGCAGCCTTCGATGATACGGCAGAAATGATTAGGATTCACAATTTACAGTCGGGGTGTGAACTACTCAGATGAAGAGTCTAAAACTGCTGATTTTGCATTTGAAGAGCTTCACTTTCTAACATGAATCTCTCTGTGTCTGCGCAGTTGAGTTTGACTCCAGCGCAGCTGTTGCTGCAGCAGACGCAGGCGCAGCTCCTCGCCGCAGCCGTGCAGCAGTCGGCAGGTCAGCAGAGCAGCACCACTGGAGCCAATATCTCCGCCTCCGCGGCCACGCCCATCACGCTGTCCCAGCCCATTCAGATCGCGTCCGTAAGTGAATGGCGTCTCACCGTCCAATCAGATTCCAGATTACTGACGCTCCCTCCAGCACTGCTGTCAAACGTCTGAGGACGGCTGCTCATTTACAACCACTTCAGTCCTATTAAAAAAAATAATAGAGTAGTAGAATAGTTTTTCTGACACCCGCTTCTGTTAGTAAGACATACAATACTTTTCAAACATGTTTGGGGTCAAAGAAATAAATAGTGCCAGTAAAGACATTTATAATGTTACAGAAGATTTCTGTTTCAAATTAATTTTGGTTCTTTTGAACTTTCTATTCATATGGGAATCTTGAAAAATAACATATATTGTAACAGCTTTCAACTGTTTTTAACATTGACAATAATCATAAATGTTTGTTGAGCAGCAGATCAGCATATTAGAATGATTTCTGAAGGATCACGTGACACTGAAGACTGGAGTAATGATGCTGAAAATTCAGATTTGATCACAGAAATAAATTACAGTTTAACAGATATTCACATAGAAAACGGCTGTTTAAAATTGAAAAAATCATAATTTTTCGTGTATTTTTGATCAAATAAATGCGGCCTTGACGAGCAGAAGGGACTGTGGTGTAGCTGCAGTATAGATCAATCTTACAGTAATCTTGTGTCTGTCTCTCTCTGTGTGTGTGTGTGTGTGTGTGTGTGTGTGTGTGCAGCAGCTGCAGCCGCAGGGTTTGAACCTGCAGCAGTTTGTCTTGGTTCAGCCGGGTCACTCCATCAGTCCTCAGATTCAGCCGCAGTTCATCATATCTCCGTCTCCTCAGGGTCAGACCGGTACGAGCGTCTCCTCTGTCTGCCGATGCGGCCGCTCCTCCTCTGCGTTTCTAACTCCGTGTCCGTGTGTCTCTCAGGTCTCCTGCAAGCTCAGAACTTCCTGACTCAACTACCTCAAAGCCAAGCCAACCTCCTGCCAGCGCAGACCAGCATCGCTCTCACCACACAGGTCACGCACAGCTCAGACACGTTTAGACGCTCGTCCGTCGTTCTCGGTGCTTCCGTTCTGTCGTGATACGGCTCGTCTCTGATCTGGGCTGCGTTTCCACGAAGGCAGCTGTGGTCGCGAGTTCCATCGTTACCAGTAGAGTTCGGAGGAACTTGAAACCACAGTTGCCTTTGGGAAACGCAGCCCTGGTCGGTTTATTTCTCCACTGAATGTTTTTAAATCAAGAGACTGGAGACTCTGACGAAGACGGCCGTGATGCGGAAAACTTGGATGGAAACAAAGAATCCAGTTATAAAAAATAGAATTTACTGTGTAATGCAGAATGTCAGAATTCTGGTTAAAAAAATCAAACGTAGAGCTGTACGCTTAAATGACAACATGGACGCGTGTCTGTGAATATTAAACCGCACACAGATTACTGTGTAATTCTGCATGTTGCACGTGTTTCAGCAATAATAAGAAGCATCATATATGATATAATCGCAATTAAAACTGTTTTTTATGGAATAATCATTATTTTTTCCCTCCTTGTTTTAACAGTAAACCCCTGCTGTGCGGCACTTTGTCTGCCAAAAAATTTCTAATATTTGATTAAGAGAACAATTAAATTGTTCATGTTTTGTGGGTTCATTTGATTACCAGAAAACAAAAAAAAACATAACAGAATTTTCAAAAACATAACACAAAATTGTTGTTTTTATGAATTCAGTTGATGAAATATGCATTTTGATTATTAAAAATTCAATTAATCCATTAAAATAGAATTCAGGAAAATTCAAAAAGAAAACGCACAATTTGGTGAAAATGCATTTCATAGAGCCATAAAATGTTTGTTTGTTTGTTTTGGGCAAACTTTTCATAAACTGTTGTGAAATTGTATTTTATGATTTTATTTCATGATTTTGTTGCATGATGTCAAGTTTTATTATTATTTGCTAAAATCTAATCGAATCCAAACCCAAATCTAATTTAATCCAACCCCATTAAAACAGAGTACAAACAATTTTAAATAGAATAAGTGGAATTTATAAATTTCTAACAAATTTTCTTTGGCTCTTCACGATGTTGCAGGCGGCCACACCGACGCGTAAGATCGCCGCCATGCCGGCTCCTGCGGCGGCCGCTCCGAAGCGCATCGACACGCCGTGTGTGGAGGAGGCCAGCGACCTCGAGGAGCTCGAGCAGTTCGCCAAGAACTTCAAGCAGAGACGCATCAAGCTGGGCTTCACTCAGGTGAGCCGCACTGACCGCGACTGTGACCGAGACCGAGCGTGTGGTCATGTGTGACGCTGATGTGTGTGTGTGTGTGTGCGCGTGTTTGTCAGGGTGACGTGGGGCTGGCGATGGGGAAACTCTACGGAAACGACTTCAGTCAGACCACCATCTCCAGATTCGAGGCCTTGAACCTGAGCTTCAAGAACATGTGCAAACTCAAACCTCTGCTGGAGAAATGGCTCAACGACGCAGGTGAGAACAGCCGTCACACGCTGCACACGACTTTATTCCAGAGATTGAGACGTTTAGCAGATGTTTCATACCATAAACACGTCTTTTATTTTAGATTTGTTTTAGTTAATTTTGTTTTTTAAATAGTTATTTCAGTTTTAGTTTTTAGTTATTTTAGTAATATAGTTAACATTTATTTTTTATGAAATGTATTTTTATAATTTTTTTTTTTATCGTTTTTGTTTAGTTTAAAGGGGTCATCGGATGCTAAGTTCACTTTTTCATGTTGTTTGAACATTAATGTGTGTTGTCAGTGTGTGTACAAATCTACACTATAATGATAAAAATCCATGCAGTGGTTTTTAATTAATCTGTAAAAATAATATCCCCTTTTTCAAATCGAGCCGTTCTCAGATGTCTGTCGTTGTGGCGTCACATGACAGAGGCCACTCCCACCATAGTTGAGCAGAGGGGCGAGCAGAGCTCATTTGCATTTAAAGGAACAACCCCTTAGAATGAGATAAATTTTTTGCAGAGCTGATTTTGTCAAGGTAAAAAGGGTATTGTTTTACAACACCATTGAGAATTTTTAATCAAAGTATATTAGAGACTTTTCATTAAGACCCTAAAGAATCATATCAACTTGTGGAAAATAGGCATCCGATGACCCCTTTAAGTTCACTGTAATAGTTCTACCATGAGATGATTTATGCATATGTAAATGTAGCGTAATGTTTTCTGAGCTGCATTAAACCGTTTAAATGCATCTAAATGCCGCTTTTGTGCTGACACTGATTTCATTTGATTGGTAACGGTGTGAAGTGTCTTATTACTCTAAATTATTTCACTGATTAAATGTGAGAATATGACACAGAAGATGATGCATACGTCTAATGAGATTAAAAATGCCATTATAGAGGTAAAAACGACTGGAAATCAATTTCGGTTGGCAAACACTCTGACTGCTAATATGAAAAGCTTTGACACTGAAAGGCTGAAATCAACACACATTTTTGGCAAAACCCCACAAGTGTCTGTTTGAGAGTGAGTGTTTTCCGTGTGTTTGCTCAGAGAACATGTCTGCTGACTGCGTGGTGTCGAGTCCGAGCGAAATGTCTCCGGGTCTCTGTGAGAGTCTGAACCGGCGGCGTAAGAAGCGGACCAGCATCGAGACCAGCATCCGTCTGGCCTTAGAGAAGAGCTTCCTGGAGGTGAGCGCGAATCCTGGCCGCTAGAGGGCAGCAGAGCTCAACGTTCGCTGCCGCTCACCAGACGTGACATCCCGCAGCCGCGAGCCGCTCGTCTGTGTGCTGCCGTGAATCGCTCGTTCACACTAGCTCTGAACCACGGCAAAGATTTACTGCATCTTTGTAAAATGACATGTAAAACTCCAAACAGCTGCGTGTGGCAACAGTTGCTAGGGTTTGAGTGCTGATTGATGTTTTGGAGGCGGGGCTGCGTTACACCGAGCGTTTGTGTTTGTGATCTGCAGCAGAGTCAGAAGCCGTCGTCGGAGGAGATCACACTGATCGCGGATCAGCTGAACATGGAGAAGGAGGTGGTGCGCGTCTGGTTCTGTAACCGCAGGCAGAAGGAGAAGCGGATCAATCCTCCCAGCAGCGGCGGCGGATCGCCCGGATCGGCCATCAAAACCATCTACAGCAGCGCCACGGCCGCGGTGCGTCACTCCGCATCCCCGAACGCCACGGTCCACGTCGCACGGACACCAATAAAACCGCACGCCTTACTGCCGTTAGCAGAGTTTATATAAAAATAACTGAGGTTTAAGACGCCCCTCAAAAATAGACAGCAATATCACAAAAGTATGAAGTGTTATAAAATGATTATTATTATACTTTTCTCAAATATTCGGTTTTTATTTTACAGTGAAATAACACAACTGGAAAATTTCTTATTTTATTTATGCTCTATTTAATAATAATAATTATAATCAAAAGAGTAATTATTGGTTTGGAGTCATTGATATTTATAGTGACCTTTTTTTATATTGTATCTTTTTTTCCCTATTTTCAGAAGTTTTTAGTTGTAATAATCGTCATAAAAGTAGTAGGAATTATCTAGTCATTGTTACAACTTTTTTTTTTTGTTACAGTGAAATAAAATAAGAAATATTATTAATGCATTTTCACTGTAAAAAAAAAAAAAAAGACAATTATTGTTAATTATTAATTTTATGATGTTATTATGATTATTATTATTACTACTAAAAACTGCCAAAGAAAATAAATATGACCAGTGCAATGTTTAACAGCTTTTAGTATTAATAATCGTAATAAAAGTATGAATAATTACTTTATGTCATAGTATAATTAATGAGTGATTGTTTGTGTTCAGGTGTCCAGCGGCACAAACACGCTGACGGTCAGTCCTGTGGTTTCTCTGAACAGCAGCGGCATCTCTAACCTCACGCTCAGCGGTGCGTCTCTCCTGCAGTCTCTGCTTCATCGTCGTTAATGTGATCTCGTGAGTCACGTGACGCTCTCTCTCTGTGCTGTAGGCGGAGCTCTGGGTCAGGTGACGTCGAACACGCCGTCCGTCATCTCCATGGCGCCCGCCATAGCCACGCCCGCTCCCGCCGTGACGTCGCCCTCGCTCACCCCGTCCGCCACCGCCGTTAAACAGGAAGCGGCCGCGCATGCGGTTTCCACGGCGACCACGGTCACGCAGGGGACGGGGCAGCTGCTGGTGACGGGCACGGGACTGGGCGGGGCTAATCTGACTGCCGTCACGGGTTTGAACCCAACGATCATAACGCCATCACAGCTGACGCAAGGGTGAGTGAGCGTGGTATTATGGGATGGAACAAGAAGAAAGTATATTTAGAATAGTGGAAAGAAAACATCCAAAATAAATATATATATATATATATATATATATATATATTATTTTTTTTATTTATTTATTTATTTTTTATTCTTATACACAATATATTTTACTATATTTATTTTATTTTTAAAGATTTTTATATATAATGGAATTTTCTGACACTTTATATAATTGCATTTTAAGTATTTTATATTTAATATATATATATATATATATATATATAATATAACCTAACCTTTTTTTTTGCATATCTATTTTTAGCTTTGAGATTTTGGGCTATTTTGCTCCATATAATGGAGCATCTTTCATCCAAAATCCACATATAAGTGTTTGTTTTATTGTGCTTCATCTGTTTGTGTCTGTAGAGTTCATTCTTTAAACGTTTTTTTTTTTTTTTTTTTTTTTTTTTTTTATCTTACAAACACCAAACTTCACAGTTTTATTCCTGTCTATATTCTGAAGGTTTGTTCATATTTTATTCACACTGATTTAGACATTTTACTCCTAAAAGCGTGGTGAAAATGTGCCTGTTTTCTGTCTGATGTATGGAGTGATAAAGGGAGACATCCAGATCTCGCAAAATCCGATTTTGAACGTAGCTTTACCCAATGTTCAGATTTTACATGTTTAAATGTATGCAAATTAGTGCTTATCTAAGTAGTTAATGCCTCGTTTGCATATTTAAACAGAAAACTTGTCAAACAAAACAATAGTGTTAATGTCTTAAGCATAAACGGAAATTTGGGCTAAAGTGTTTATTTCAGAAGGTTCACTGTGTTAAGTTACGTTTTTACTAATTAATAGGGAAAAAAAGATTGTTTTTTCTTTGTTGTTGGGGTAGATGTGATCCAGACATGTTTGCTTTCATGAAAGCAATTTTTTTTTCTTCCATGTCAATCAGAGGTTTTATCGGTCACCTGACATGATGCTGTAAGCTCCGCCCACAGTCAAATCCGATTGGTTTTACAGCTGCCGCACTCAGATGATTGGCGTGTCTGACGTGTTTGTGTTTGTGTTTGTGTTTGCGCAGCGGGACGCTGCTGAGTTTGGGTCCTGCTCTGGGAAACGCGCTGATGAACAACAACGCGCTGGCCACCATCCAGGGTAAATACATCACCGTCCAGCTCTGGTCTGATGAACGTGACGATACTGAGAGATTATAAATGTTCTCATCGCGCTTGTGTGGTGTTTGTCGTTCAGCTCTGGCGTCGGGCGGCGCTCTTCCTCTGACCTCCATCGACGGAAACACCGGCCTGCTGTTCGCCAACGCCAGCGCGGGAAACTCCGCCCCCAGTCTGGTGACCACGCCCCTCTTCCTCAACCCGTCCAGCCTCTCTCTGCTGCCGGCCAATCTGCTGTCGGCGGGCGGGGCCGGAGGCGGCGCTTTCAACCTGCAGCTGATGAGCGACGTGCAGCAGAGTCCCGTCGCCGCGACGACCAAGGGCGTGGCCTTGGCCTCGAAGGCGCAGTGAGCGCGCGCGGCTCCGCCCCGATACCAAAAACCGACCCACGCCGTGCTTCCTGCGACCGAACGCGGAGAGGAGACGGGCAGGACGGAACTTTATTTTTCGATCTGTTTCTTAGACTAACATCTAAATTAACCAAAAATGTGACTCTTTCCGATTCTCGACGAGAGATTATTTCGCGTAACAGAGTTTATACGGACTTTCTACGAGGCTTTCTGTTGTTTTTATTTGCGGCTCCGCGAAGCGGGCCGGCCGTAGACGATTTAAGATTTCTAACCAAAAGCGTTTCAGATGTTTTATGTTGCGTCGGGTGGAGGTTCCGTCGGATGACTTTTTAAACTAGTACTCTAACTCGACATCACTTTATCAATACGGTTAGAAGGCTTTAAACTAGTAATAACGGGTGTCGGCGAGCGCCGCTCCCGCGAGAGATGCAAACGAACTCTGAGCGAACTCTGATTCTGAATCGAGTTCATTCAGCTGAATCTATTAAATCTGTGTGATTCGCTCACGTCTGTCTGTCGTGTCGAACGTTTCTTTCCCGTGTTTCTGGCGATCTGAGATCTCGAGATTCTGTGGAGAAAGCGTTCCTCCGGCCTGATGCCGCGGGGTTGAATTTCTGTCAGACGGACAGAATCGCACGAGAAGCTGCGACCAAAGCCGGTCTCCGTTCAGTCGGACGGGGGCGTGTAGCGAGCGCAGGGGTCAGAGGTCAGGAATCCCTCCAGCACTGATGCTAAAGCTGCTTCCTGTGACGCGCGGATCTTCGTCCGAAGACTCCGCTCTCTCATACTACTGTGTACAGACGCGCTTGCGCTTCACTTGTGTTTCTTTGCCAAAGCAAACGTCTTTTTAACTTCTGCTTTCATGACGCGTTTAACACTGACGTCGTCTCGTTGTTTTTATCTGCTTTCCGACAGTCTGCGCTAGAAACACGCGTGACGTTATCAGCGGCGTCCGCTTCGTTCCTCCGCTCGCTTCTTTATTGCTGCGGCGGCATCGATCTGTTGTTGTCGCTGGCGCTGTGTGGTTCATGATGTTGCGATTGTGTGCGAGCAGCAGCGCTTCAGTTTCATCTTTATTGTTTTCTGCAGGAATGAAAATGCAGATGAAAACCAAAGAGTCATCAGCGTCTGTCTTTGTGCCGCCCTCCGTTTAACACACGCTATATACCAGGATTATATAGAAATATATGAAAAAACATAGTTTTATTTTGTGGCTCCCAAAGCAAAAATCCTCTAAAGGATGAAAACCAAAGATTTCTCACTTTCTCTTTGCCTTTTCCTTGATTTTTTTTTTTTTATGTGTAATTAATTTGAAATCATGAACACATTCTAGTCTTTATGACGCAGAGATCTGATGATTGATTTTCTGATGGAATCTTGTCCATCTCGAGACGCTCTTCTGTGTGTGTGTGTGTGTTTCTCTACAGAATGTGTTTATGATACAGAAGGGCTGTTCACACACACAAACACACCCTCTGTTCTTTCTGTTGTTCCTCTGCAGGTTTTCGTTGATTAATCGACTCTGGCGCTTCAGTTGTCGTTGTTTGCCGTAGAAATGAACTGCTCTGGGTTTGTGCGTTTGTCTGTATTTTCGTCAGACGATGAGTTTGTCGTGTCGCCGTTGCTGTAGTTGTAGATTTCATTAAATGTTTTTCTCAGACTGTGCATCTGTGTGATCTCCATCTTATTTTGATCAACAGTCAAGTCGGGTTTCTTGATCGGGTTTATTTACTGAAAAACTTGAAGAAAAAATTATTTTATTAAGATGATACAAAATGACACAAAACAGACAAAAGTAACAACAACAGCCAAATGAAATACAGTGAAATTCTCAGTTCAATCAGAGTAAATGCAATATTACACTACTAACATAAAATAACTAAAAAAGACTCATAGGTGATTATTAAACATCAATCGATAAACCTGCTGCTCGTATTTCACCACAAAATCACAAGAAAAGCTGTTTTAAAACAGATCGTACAGAATATTACAGGAAACACTTTACAATAAGATCTAATTTGTCGACATCAGTTCATTTAACAATGACTGATTTATTTTTTACATTACACTTTTTAAACATTTTTATGTAAAGGTTAATGTCTAATACAAATGTTCACACTAAGTAATTTGTGTTAACACAACTTTTGATTGTAAAACGAACTGGTAAATGTTCAGATTAATATTGACATGAATATCTGATCATTATTTTTCATTGTTAGTTGATGTTCACAAATGAAACCTTATTGTAAAATGTGAGCAAATGACAAACGAGTGACTGCATTGAGTGAATTATTAGTTGAATGTCGTGATGTTTGGTTTTATTTGACTCTGCTGTACATGTGTGTGAATTTTGAGCTCATTATGAAAGTCTATAATTCATCAGATGGAGAAACGCTGAACACCGTTACTGTAAAACACTGAATAATCGCTGGAGTCTGTAGGAAAAGGCCTGAAATGAAAAGCAGGAATGAATAAGGAGAAACGTGAGGATTGTGCTGGACTGTGATCCTGACGGTGTGGGTTTGGAGGATCGGCGTTCAGCGCGGCGGCGGGTGAATCTGCTGCATGTTCAGAGAATCGTACGTGTCTTTAGTCACGGAGCTCAAACCCTGAAACACACGAACACGTTCAACACGTCAAAACTACTCCAGACAGGCTTACGGGACAGTGATGTGACGTGATGTGAAATGAGTCTGACCTGATAAACCTGATCGGGACGGCGGCGCTGCAGGAAAATCACACGACAGATTCAGTCTTTTAAACAATCATTCAGATCAATCGACACGAGACTATCAAAGTGAATCAGTCACTTACGCCTGGCTTCGTCTCGATCTCACGGTACGTCTCCTCAGTCTTTTTCTGCAGAGGCTGAAACAAAAATTTAAAATAATTTTGTTCAGTTAAATATGAAAATGTTTTAGAAAAGGTTTTTAAAAAGGTTTCCATCAATATAAACGTGTTACCCAGTGTTTTTATATTATATTATATATTACGTTTTTAGTTCCTTTAATTATATTATTTAATTTATAAAACTTCTCTGAATGCAACCGTTTGACACTCTTGTCATTATTTGTTTCATTATATTTTCTTAACAGATTATCAAAATTGCATCAAAAAAGTGTAAAAAAAAAAAAAGGTTTTAAAAAAGAAATAATATAATTAAAGGAACTAATCTCAAAATAAAATACAATATAATTAATATAAAAAATACATCAAAATGTGATCATCTGTTAGGAAAATAAAAATGTAGGTATTTTTATATTATGTTTAGATTAGTTCCTTTAATTATATTATTTCATTTATAAAACCTTTCTGAATCCAACAATTTTTTTTTTTTGCTTGACACTGTCAAACAGATCATCAACATTATTACGGTGTCAAATAAAAAAGAGGTTTTAAAAAAGAAATGGTATAATTAAAGGAACTAATCTCAAAATATAATATAATTCATGTAAAACAAATACAATTTGATGATCTGTTAGGAAAATAAATATTTGTAATTATCATCGTCATCTCAGTTTTGTGGAATAAACATTAAAAATAATTTCAGTTATTTCAGTTAAATATGAAAATGTTTTTTTGAAAACACTTTCCATCACTATAAATGTGTTACCCAGTGTTTTTATATATTATATTATATTATATTATTATATTTTTATATTTATAAAACCTCTCTGAATCCAATGTTTTTTTTGTTTTGTTTTTTTTGACAGTCACCATTTATTTTATTATTTTTTTCTTAACAGATCATCAAAATTTTGATTGTCAGAAACATTCAGGGAGGTTTTAAAAATAAAATAATAATAATTAAAGGAACTAATCTAAAAATATAATATAATTAATATAAAAAATACATAAAAATGTGATGATCTGTTAGGAAAAGATTGATTTCTGATTCTGATGATATATTTTTAGAGTTCCTTAGTTCCTTTAATTATTTTTCATTTTTAAACCTGCCTGAATCCAACAATTTTTGTATTTGACAATGTCATAATTTTGATGATCTGTTAAGAAAATAAATGTTTATGTATTTTCCTTAATAATATTTAACGGTTTCTTGTTCCCATTCAGTTATTCCACATTTACCGATATTTAGACCAAATCAAACCCTTTGAATCTGTGTGTGTTCAAATGGTGTCATTTATAAACGTGTCAGATGTTGTTCACACACACACACACAGTGATGCAGCAGAAGAACCGTTTCTGGCTCCTCAAAGATCCTTTCAGTCAACAGTTCTTGAACCATTTTTTCCTTCGTGTGAAGAACATTTTATCGATCTAAAGAAGCTTTTGTCCAGAGGAAGTCTTCCAGCACAATTAAAAATAAAGCTTCTTTATTGGCATTGATGGTTTCGTGAAGAACCTTCAACATCTGTGGAAAAAGCTCTTTAGATTATTAAAACGCATGTTCTTCACAACACAACAGCAATAGTTTTTAAGGACTGTGGACTGAAAGGATCTGATGAACATGAAGTGTGTTGATGTCGTGATGTGTTTGTGAGAGTCGTTCAGTTGGAGCTCGTGCTGATGTGCGATGGTTTGGCGCCGCAGGTGTTTCTGTGGTTTCGGCTGGATCATTCTTCTTCTCAGCGCTGCTAATAAACTTCCTTCCTGCAATGAAGAGGTTCTTACCGTGTAAGTGCTGTCATCTCCTCGCCTGCGACCCTGTCAAACACACACACACACACACGCAGGTGATTGGCTGCTCCTGTCGGTCATGTGACGTGTGTCACGTGTCATGTGATTCCTCACTCACCCCTCTGGTTCCTCCTTCTTCAGCCGAGCGCTGCTGCAGGACGTCGTACGCCGACTGGCCGCTCTTGTTAATGGGCTGAAAGACACGAGACGCTCGTTACCGTCTCTAATACGGCGACCATCGGTTCATTGATCACGTCTGATCTGATTCTCACCTGATACAAAGGATCTTGATCCCCTTTGCTCTTCTTCTTGATGCACTGAAGGAAGAAACGTCATTCATTTGAAATGATTTATTTTAATTTTTTCAGTTTTAGGACTGAATTTATTATTAGCTTTTCACTGAACTCATAAACCCCCTGCCTTTCCTTCACAAACACCAGTTCGGGAAACCCTGACGTAATTTAATGCACAACAACTGGGATTTATTTTATTACTCTTTGTGTTTTCATGTCAATATGGTAGAAGATGATCCTATTTAAATCAATGTGATAAACAAGTTAGGTCAAAAGTAATCTAAAAATAATAACCTACAAGGTGTAACGTAATGGATTATTGATACTGACTACAATTTTTGCCATGTAATTTGGAATCAGTAACAGATTACAATTTGTAAGTACTTTAACAAGTTCTTTGTGTGTGTGTGTGTTGCAATAATTAATCGCAATTAATCACATCCAAAATAAAGTTTTTGTTTACATAACATACATGTGTGTACTGTGTATATTTATTATGTATATACAAATACACGCTCATGCATGTATATATTTAAGAAAAATATGTTTATATATTAAATATATGTATGTATAATATTTCTAGAAATAAAAACATATACATGTAAATATTTTCTAAATATACATTGTATGTGTGTTATTATATATACATAATAAACATAAACAGTTCACACACATATATTACATAAACAAAAACTTTTATTTTGGATGCAATTAATTGTGATTAATTAGTGCACAGCACATATATATATATATATACAGTACTGTGCAAAAGTCTTAGGCCACTGGTATTTTCATCAGCTAAAAAATGGTTTAAAGTCAGTTAAAGTCGGTCTTTTGCTGTAGTGTGTCAGTAGGAAATGTCAGTTTACATTTCTAAACATTCATTTGGCATTCATTATTGTAATCCAGTGAGATTTTTGTATGGAGCACAGGCTGTTGTCAGACTCCTTGTGCAAACAGAGATGTGATCTCTCCGTCATTCAATCCAGTCTGTCTCAAGAAACAGAAAAAACGGAGACAGACTAAATCCAGAAGAACTGTGGCAACATCTCCAAGATGCTTTAAGAGTCCTACACCTACAAAGCTACAGTACTGTTAACATTTTTAGACAGTTAGGCACAGAAAATGAGGATGCTGTCAAAAACAATGTCATAAATAGATTTTCTTTATCAACATTAAACTTCTATTAACTAAAATAAATCAGCATGTGATGTGACCATCCTTCGCGTTTAAAGCAGCTTTTGCCCTGTGTGCACTTGTGCAGAGTTTTTCAGGCAGCTTTGCAGGCAGGTTACTTGAAACATCTTGGAGATGTTGCCACAGTTCTTCTGGGTTTAGAAGCGCTTTAAATAACTGACTTTAAACCATTTTTAGCTGGTGAAAATACTAGTGGCCTAAGACTTTTGCACAGTACTGTAAATAGTGTGTGTATGTTTGGAAACTCGTCTAGATTTGAGGAATCTCACATACATTAGATTACAAGTAACTGAAAAGTAATTGGACAGTAGTCAGATTACATTGCCTAAAATGTGTAATATAACAGACAGTTTGTATGATCAGTCTGATCTTCTCATCTACATAATTAAAGATGTGACTGATGTGAGTCCAACAACACACACTTCAGAATCACTACTATGCTACACACTGTTCATGTCTATTTAGACAAATATATAACTGTAATATTTAGAATAGTATGGTAGTATGCAATTTAAAATTCAACTTTTATTTGTATGGTTTAATTAAGTGTATCATTGTTTGAGATTTTCAGTGTGAACACGCTAGAACTCGCACTATTCGTGCTACAGACCGGCACACAGTGCATGAGTGTGTGAGTGTGTGTGTGTGTTATGGACTCTCACTCGCTCGCGCACGAAGAAGGCAGTGATGATGATGCCGTACAGCAGCAGAATCCCATCCAGGATGTAGCAGTACTGAGGGTCGTACGACGCCGCTGACGCTGAAAAACACAAGAACAGTAAAGTATTGATGAGTCAAACATCAGCGCATTCAACAGCATTACATTCAGCAGAGCACACACACACACACACACACACACACACACACGTGTGACTGTATGAGTGAGGACGCTGCATTGACTTCTATAGCACCATAGAAATACAAGTAAAGGAAAAGTAATTGGAAATTAGTCAGATTACACTGCCTAAAATGTGTAATATAACAGATAGTTTGTAGGTGATCTACCAGCAAAGCTGACTTGATCATGACATTTGATCCTAACAAGTAAACTAGTGCGCACACACACACACACACACACACATGTTTGTTTTTGTGAACTGTGGGGACTTTCCATAGACTTCTATAGTTTTTATACGGACAAAACGATATTGTCTGTCCCCTAACCCAACCCTAACCCTAAACCTAGCCCTCACAGAAAACATGTTTGCATCATTACACTTTCAGATAAACATCATTTACTATTTTTAATCATTTTTTAACATTGTGGGGACCGCAAAATTTCAGATTTTACTATCCTTTAGGGGACATTTGGTCCCCACAATGTAGCAAAAACAAGTACACACACACACACGTGCTCTGATGTGAAGTGATTGTGGTGTGTGTGTGCGTCTCGAGTGTTTCTAGTTCAGCGGTTTGTTCAGCTGCTCTAACTGACTAACACTGTGTGTGTGTGTGTGTGTGTGTGAGATAAAGAGGGAGGAACACATGAGAGCGTTAAACCCACACACATAATAAAGCGGTGTGAAGTGTGTAAATCTACAGCACAAGCTGATGAAAGGCGTCTGTGTTTGAAACTCTGTCATAAATGTGCTGCACATTTGATTCACACAGAATATTAAATCACGTTACTGTATGAATTCAGACACGCAGCAGCTTAAAATCTTCATTAAACAAGTTCATCCGCTAAACTAGATCTGTTAAACCACTCAAACTAATAAATCAACATGTGACCTTTGACCTCTGAGACCCCTGACACACATGAACAGACGGCATTTCCTATTGCATGAACTAGAATTTCATTTTGTTACTGATTATGAATGTTGTATACATATTTTAGCAGAAAATATTCATTAAAAACATTTCAAAGAACGATTTCAAATAATTATCATGTAGGAATCACAATTGTTCCTTTAAACTAATTTCATAAATTAATTGTATATATTGCTTAATACATCTAATATAATACAGGAACATTATTTGAGTAATTTGAGTCAAAATACTGCAAAAATACAACTGAATATTTCACTAAAACATTCAAAAATGTATAAAACCTGAAATGAGAACATCAGATCCTGAAGCAGAATGTCACGAAATCAACACTGAAGAAGATCCACAAACATCTGATCTGTATTCAGAAGCAGCTAAACCTGCTCACTTGAGCAGTATTCAGTGTTTTATAGTTAGACTCTTGAAAATCAAGCTTCCAAAAGGTTTTTCACGTTGTTTTCATTCTTAA
Organism: Labeo rohita; assembly: GCF_022985175.1. Classification (NCBI taxonomy): domain Eukaryota; kingdom Metazoa; phylum Chordata; class Actinopteri; order Cypriniformes; family Cyprinidae; genus Labeo; species Labeo rohita. The sequence goes on along the minus strand of NC_066869.1, from coordinate 50,161,589 downwards.
AGCGCAAGTATTTTTAATGATAGTACTGTTTAACGGCTGTTAAAGGCTCTGCGCCGCTGCATGATTGCGCATGAGCGAACGGTTCTGTGAAGGTTTGTTGATCTGCGAGCTGGTTGTTAAAAAAAAGTTGGTCATAATTTTTCAAACTCGTTTACATAAAATGTAGATTAGTCTAAGCTGAATCCAAAAAATGAGACTGACTCCCGTGGCTAACTGCTAGTTGGTCAGACTAGTTCTCGTGCAGCTGGTTGAAGTTTATGTAACTGGCTCCAGATGCTGATGTTCTCCTGCGAGTTTGAAGCTGCTCTGAATGTGGGCTGATCTGAACTTCCTCTCCCACACCGCAGGCGCTCACTGCTGCGGTTAACATCACCTGTAGAGACGGACGCCTCAAACGGGTCATCGGCCTTCAAGCGGGTCAAACGCAAACCTCACGCCTGACTTCACAAGTCCTGCCGGTCCTTGATCGCCGCAAGAGCTTCACTTGACTCTATTCAGGAGCAGGACTTCACTTCAGTGCATTTCCGCTCAACACTTAACACTGCTTAAGAGCAAAAAACCGAATATTTTACTCCTTACAACTTTATTTTTAAGTGCTGGTTTTACTTTCGCAGTGTTTGGGGCTTTGATGATCAGTCGTTATAATCTAATAGGTTTTTCGGGTTATTTATCTGATCGAAAGACTTCAGCTGTAAGCGACAGCAACAGTAACAGTGCTGCTAAAAATACAATTCAAAGAACACCTGAGGAAAGCTGTAAAAATAATAAGGTAAAAATAGCAGATTCTGAGCTTTTACGTTCTTAGTTCGACAGATGCATCTGTTGAAGTCAATTCGGCTTTTGATTTCACATGGGGACGAAACTGTCCACGACGTCACTCATCACCCATCACGCTTCAAATCATTTTCAAAAATCTGCGGAATTTAGTTTTTCCTCACGGAAAAGCGGCACCGCCGTCGCCTTTTCTGTAAACGGTATGGTAGCAACGTTTAAAGTTTTACCAATTTAACTCAAATTTACTGTAAAAAAGAATGAATTTCACTAATTGATATAATGTTAATATATCACCCTGGTGAAGTACTCATATCTGTTTTGTAGTTTTATAACACACTGGCAGCTTTTGCACAATCTGAGGAGGAAAATACTAATATACAGACGGTGCTGAACGCCATCATGAAAACAAACACGATAATGCAATAAACATTCATTTAACAACATCAGACGTTCAGATCAAACTCTAATGTACACAACCCATGAGAAAAAAAACTAAGAAGAAACAGTCGTTTCAATTTAAAACAAAACAAGCAAAAAAAAAAGCTGAAGTGTCACGCAGGGAATTCTAGAAATGTAGATTTACATTTTCACTATAAATTATACAGTAACTTTCAGCTATTTTTCAATTCCAAAAATCACAAACTGTAACAGTATTTAGCATTAGGATGAAGAGTATTAAGTTTTCTTCAGTAAGAAGTGATCATAACAATCACTATTTTGATAACCATCATCTCATGTTTTATTAAATGTGGTAAATCTTGTTGTTTAAGTAAATGTTTACTGATGTTCTTACGGTGCTATTACAATTACATATTCAGTTACAATTAGGGCCGTCACTCAGTGAATATTTACGCAAATGAACAAAGGGCCCGATACACAGATTCATCTAATGAATTACAATGAACTGCACATCAATGCAAATCAGTGCCTCAAATAAAGAAGCGAAGGAGATTCACGTCAGTATTTGTCAGTGTTTTGACTCTAGTTGTGTAGGTCAGTGTTCGAGAGCTGATTCAGGGTTTGTTGAGTGTTTGCGTCTCGTCTCAGTGTTGAGGGTCGTTCACCGGCGTGTGTTTCAGTGTTTCGCTCTTCCGCTTTATAAATGTAGTTTTGTAATAAACGTTTGTGATCTGTTGCTTTTTCTTTAGTTTTCTGTGTATTTCTCTATAAAGACTACTGCGCAATTCACTCAGTTTGCTTTGAGAAAATGATTCAAGCCTATTTATGGTCACATACCTGGACTAGAATTTCCGCTCAGGATTCATACCTTGACTTCAGTACGCTGGAGAACGGCGTGTGTGAGAGCAGATCCAGCAGAAACACAGTAAAACACTGACGCTCCACACGATTCAGTGCTCATGATGACAGACTGAATATTTTATCTGTTCTACTTTTATTTGAAATGAGTTTCTGTAACTGTGACTCGTCTAAAACGATTACAACTGGTTCAGTTCTGTTCTTCTGTTACATTGCTGCAATAAAATGTAAATACACACATTAAATGTAATGTTGAATTAAGATTAAAAATGTAAATAATGTGAGCGGATGAGTAACAGATTTCGTGTGAATGAAGCGATTGTTCGATTTACCGGATGTGAAACAAATGATGTTTGATCAACTTAATTATTAACACAATCAAAGCAGTCGACAGCGACTCAAACGCTACAATGTGTGTAGAAACTAGAAAACAGAATGTGTTTATTTACTTACAAGTATGTCTTGATTATTAATTTCCTAATTAAAAATATATAAAACGACGGTTTAAAACCGGTTTAAAAAAATGACAGAAATACTTCTATTCTTCAGTGACGCATCAAACAAAAGTGTCAGTGGAGACATTTATAATGAATAGATTTCTATTGCAAATAAATTCTGTTCTTCTGAACTTATTATTCATCTATGAATCCTAAAAAATAAAATGTATTGTAACAGCTTTCAACTGTCTCAACTGTTTTCAACATTGCTAATAATCAGAAATGTTTGTTGAGCAGCAGATCAGCATATTAGAATGATTTCTGAAGGATCGTGTGACACTGGAGACTGGAGTAATGATGCTGAAAATTCAGCTGCGCATCACAGGAATAAATGACAGTTTATCAGATATTCACACAGAAAACAGCTGTTTTACATTAGAATAATATTTCACAGTATTGCTGTTTTTACTCAAAAGCATTACAAATCTTTCAGAGCTCAAAGCTTGGTTGTGTGTTTATATTAATACACGTGAATAAATGTTTGTGTAAATGCGTTGCACTAGTTCTGGCAGACGAGTGAGTTCTACACTAGTCAGCATCTGTCAGGTGTGACACATTTGAGATCACAGAATAAAAACACTGGAGCGTCACGACAGCGGCTCATTTCAGCGTTTCATGTGCGACTGATTGAATTATACAGCGTGTTCCTTGAAATGATGTTTTTCGAGCTGTATTTTCCGTCGTGTTTCGTCATTTCATTCAGTGATGGATTAAAGAGGGACTCTGACTGTAAACGAAGCTCATTTTCGCCCACTGAACGAAGAGACTTTCCACAACATCAGCACAGTCTGATCAAAAACAACCTTCATCTCAGAAACAGAGACGTCTCTGAACACACATGAAATTAAGCACAAATCTGCTAAAAGTAGAAATGAAGATTCTTTGAAATTGCAAACTGAAGATTCTTCGAGACGCTCACGAGTCGAAGTAGACGAGCTGAACGCTGACGCAGAAATGATGATCTGTAATATCTAAATCTAATGTCGATAATTATGCCAATAATATATGTCTGAATTTAGAATGATTCTCCAAAACTACAAATAAGAATCTAAAACACGTGAATGTACTCGTGTTCTGAAAGCAACAGATAGAGTTCAGAATTAAATTCAGCAGCTATTTATAGAGTAAAACACCAAACCCTGCATCTCTGTGCGTTTCATCTTTCATCTGTGTTTGTGGAAAATCATGAATGGCTCAGGAAGCTCATCTCACACAGTATCGTGACACGACTGTAGTGTGTTAGAGACAAACGCCGGCGTTCACGAGCGTCAGTGGAAACTGTGCATCCAGAGCCACTCCGTCACTGATCTGAACTGAGATCAGCAGAATCTCCAGTGTTTCCACTCAAACTCACTGCTTTTACCGGAGATTCACACGGACTGAATCAACGACTGAATCGGTTCAGCGTCACGCCACACTCCACTTCTGCTCGACACACAAACCCAGAAACCTCCAGTTTCAGCTCTAAAGCTAAAGCTTGTTTAAACATTAAATAAGAGCTTGCGTATGACAGTGAGTGTAAAACCGCTTTACGAAACAGAAGCAGGTTTTTTAGGGTTTATTTCACATTCGCTGCTCAAATCAAAACTCGCGATTTTTGCAGAAGCAGAAGTTTGTTTGTGACGTTTCAGCATTTCTAATAAAAGATAAACACTCAAATCAGCAAAATCTGATCGCGGTGAAACCTTTCATTTAACTGAAGTTCACTGCATTTTTGGAGAGGTTTTATAATTGTCAAATCGTTTTTATTTGAACAGCGCTTTTCGCAATCCGTGTTTCAAAGCAGCTTTAGATTGAGTCCAGCCTTTGTAATGGTTCTAATTTTATTAGTGGTTACGAAATGTACAAAATCAAACCAAATAAAAGAGATTTCACTCGTGTTCTGGATTAAATGTTTGTTGGATTAAAGAAATGTAGACCTGTTCTGTAAATCCTTGAAAATTAAAAAATAAAGAAATAAATTAACTAAACGCTAATTTTACAAAAATATATATATTTTACTATTTTTGCCACTGTTGATGTATTGTTAAATTCACATCAGATAAATAAACATTAGATGTGGAGAATAAATCAACTTTTTTAAAAACGCCTGTTTCAGCAGCAAAGCGTCTTCATAGCGAGAACAAAGAGAGAAACAGCAGCCAAACGACAACAGAACACCATGTAAGACATTTAAGATTATTACGAGACAAAAATACTAAAATACATTCAGGTGATACTTTTTAAAAACATCATTTAACCTTTTTATAATTACAATCAAAATGTGATCATTTCTCAGTTTAATATCAACAGCGTTGACTGTATTTTGATCTTTTTGTTCCTCGATTCCATATAAACACATTTAAAAAAAATAATTTTGAATAATAATCACATCTGAATCGCTTGACACATTCAATATGGAGCGAAAGGAAGACAAACGGCGCACGGACGCGGCCTGCGAGCGAAACACGACGCTAGAGACCTGTGCTCACATCAGCGGTGGACGGCGTTTGTGTTCGGGAGGCCAGAGGTCAAGCGCTGAACTCATCTGAAACGAGTTTCTGAGCTGATTTACTCAAAGGATTTTAAATCAATAGACAGGCAGGAGGAAACGCTCGACTCCACAGAAACCTCGATAAGATGGCGGCCTTCTCCTGCAGCCGACGCGTCTGATGTCTGATCAGCTCAGCAAACACAAACAGACTCTTACCTGACCCAGGTGTGACGGACAGCAGGACGACCACGGCCGACGCTCCTCTCAGCACCATCGTTACCCCTCTGTCTGTCTGTGTCTGTCTGACGGGCCGCCGGTTCGAGACGCGCGCGTATACGAGTGTGTGTTTGACGCCGCGACTTCAGTGAAGCTCGAGATCTGCTCTCTGACAGGAAGTGGCTCCTCGAGCTCCACCTGTACATACAGACACAACCCACCTACTGAAACACACACACACACGGCCTACTCATTCTCAGAAAGATAAGAGCGATTAATAAACGAGAGATGAACAATCCAAAGATCAGCTCTTTATTTCACTGCACAACCAGATACTTATTAAAATATACATCAGCGTTAGAAAAATAATCACTCGGAGTAAATGACGTTTGACTGGCGTCTGTGGTTTCAGACATCAGATGTGCGTAAAAACAGATCGACAAGCAAAATGAGCAAAAATTCATATTTCCTGCTGCAGGGGTCAAAGGTCAAGGGTCAGTTGCTGAAGGACATCAAACTGAACATCTGGATCACACGTGAATCTCACGAGACTTTCTTAAGATTTAGATCAAGATGTCGCGCTGCGTTTGCATTCAGTGTGAATCTGCAAACGGCCGAAGGGAACAGCCTGTGCAAACTGCAAAAATCATTCTGAAGCATTTTATAAAATGCTTACGAAAAATGTAGTAACTAGATTTCCACATCATGTTCTGGAGAAACGAACAAGACGTGACTGATACGTCACACACACACACACGATTCAAACAGAGTCGACCTGAGAAACATTCATCAGTCCAAGTCTCTTCTGAAACGTTCCATCGGTGATTCTGATCCACTTCACCAAGATCACTGACTGTCACTTCCTGTAGAAACACACACACACACACACACACTGAGGTCACATGACATTCAGCACAGCGTCTGCTTCTGACTGATAACAGCTGCTCTCAGAGCTGACACATTACACATGAACAATATATAATATATCTTCAGTTTTATATTGACTCTCGTTTCACTTCAGCAGCAACTTCATCTGAAATGGTTCACTGAATCAATTCAAAACTGATTCAGTGAACTGTTCACTCAGAAATGTCCAGTCTGCCCAGTCACCTTCAAATGATTTAAAAAAAAAAAAGTATTTTACTGTGTTTTACTCGAAATGAAGTCTCATCTGATCAACCGTTTAACCATCATGCTGCGTTCAGGTCATTTTGACCCGGAGAGAATTTTTCTGCTAGTTGAATGTAAGTTAATCTTATTGCATCAGACCACAATAATAACTTCACAAAAAAAAAAAAAAAAAACCAAATCATTTTTGTAGTTTTGTTCATTTTTCTTTCATTCTGTGCAAGTTTTGTTTCTTTTTGGAACTGACTGATCATAGACGTCATTAATCTAAGCTTACGCACCTCAGAAATATACGCTTTTCTTCAAAAACTGCACATATTGTCAAAATTATCCACAAATATTAATTTATCACTTAGAAAAATTAGGTTCATGAGCTCAAATCAATGAGACCTATGATCACTCAGCTCCAGAAAAAAAACCCTGTGCTGACTGACAGAAAACAAGTTGACAAAAAAATTCCAATATTTGGTGACAACACAGCAGAATGAGACGTTTACAAGCTATTTTATAAAGGGCCAAGAACAACAAATGAGCTAAAGGATTTTCAGCAGAAACATATCTGTGATCCTGGAGCACAAAATCATTAGGATATTCAGTGAAGATCATGTTCCATGAACATATTTTGTAAATGTCCTACTGTAAATATGTCAAAACTTCGTTTTTGATTAGTAATATAATATGCATTGCCAAGAACTTCATTTGGACTTCACTGAACTTTAAAGGTGATTTTCTCAATATTTTAATTTTTTTTGCGCCAACAGATTTTCAAATAGTTGTATCTCGGCCAAATATTGTCCTATCCTAACAAACCATACATCAGTGGGAGGTTTATTTATTCAGCTTTCCAATCTTCAAGACACCTGACCCTTACGACTGCTTTTGTGGTGCAGGGTCACACGTACAGAGTGAGTTTAATGAAATATAAATGAATCATAGAAGCGAAGCCTGATCACGTCTGCCGGACTCACCGTGTTTCCGGTACGGAGTGGCTCGGTAATAATCCTCCGGCGTCACGGTTTTCACTCCGCCGAAGTAATCGAGCACCCAGACCTGTGTGATGTTCATCTTGGCGAAGAACCAGTTGTGGTCTGTGGGCCAGTCGATCATCTCCGGGTGTCTGCTGAAGAGAGCGGCTTTGGCCAACGACGCCTCGCTGCCGTTCACCTGCAAAACAGATTCGTCGTCACCGATTCACATCGATTCAGCTGAATTGGGACCAGGAGATCAGCGCTACTGTACCTCCATGACGGAGCCGGACAGGATGATGTGGGCGCACAGCGGACTCTGAGGATCGAATCCATGATTCCTACAGTAGCTGGTCTGAGCCAGAGACACGGACAGAGACGCCTGCGGATTCACCTGTCACACACACACACACACACACACACACAGATCATCATTCATCTGCAGTGTGTGCTCATGTTTTTAACTTCAACCGTTCAGTTCTGCTGGACGCTGATAAACTGAAATCGCTGTGTGGTGTCCTGACAGTCCTGTGCTGAATCATGCTCATGTCACACCTACAAAACCACATCAGCGTTACATATTCACAGAAAAATACTTTATATTAAAAAATTATTCATATAAAAAAATATTCAACATTAAAAAACCATCGTATTTTTATGTCACTTTACATATTTGCATTTTATCTATTTATTTCATATATATTACAATTTACGTCATTTTATTACACTGTATCTATTTACGTTTTATCTATTTTTTCAACTGATAAAAACAGAAATCTAAAAACCTATTACGGTATCACCAAAAATCAAATAAGAACTTTACACAGTGTTTGGATTTCTGTTCTGGAAATGTATGCAAAGACTATGGTAAAGGCGCGGTGAATGATTCTGCAGCTCTGTTTAGTATCTGATCACGTGTCAGTTTCTGTGCTGATGGTCCGTATTGATTATCGATCAGTATTGATCCGCACCTGCAGGTCCTGCACAGAGATCTCCATGTGTGTGAGGTACATGTACGGGGTTCCGGTTCCGTTGCCCACGGGCCCGTCGCTGATGGAGAAGGCGTTGGAGAACGGCTGTCCTTTTACCGGATCGTGAGTGGAGATCGTCGCCATCGAAGCCCAGTCGCACTTACTGACCACGAACCGGGCCATCCGAGCGACCTCCTCATGCGGCGGGACCGACAGCGGCTCACCGACAGCGGCGACGAGCGCGACACACACCGCGAGCAGAGCGCGACTCATGACCGACCGACCACCGGACACTACTGAATCAAACCAGCCACCGATCACTGCACACACAAACGAGTCATATGACCATAGGGTCAGAACTCATCACCGTGAACACTGAACGCAAATGATTCATATGATCACACATGACTCACGATTCTCGACACTAACTGAATCATTTGAGCACAGAGTCGCTGATCGCTGTGTGAACACTGAGCACAAATGATTCATTTGATCACACGAGTCAAGGAACTCCACAACAAATGGTCACATGATCGAAACAGCTGTCATGTGACCTCAACACGCAAACCACAAACGAGAAGTTACTAAACCTGTGAAAGAAATCATGATAAAGAATAACTGAACCACCTTTCTACTCATATTTTAATAACTTCCTAAAACTTGGAAGTAAGAATTATGTATTACAGACATGATGGAAAGCTTTGTTGAAATTTGCAACACATTATAATTTGTTTTTTTTAAACTATCCCTTTAAAAAATATTAAAATATAACTTTATGTTGCCCACATCAAATTTAAGACACCGAAATGAATATTGTCATATAGATATAAATTATTAGCAATATAAACAAGCTTATACGTAAATAGCTGCCTTTTCAAAATGACTATTTTACAATTAACTTATTAAAAAAAAAACATTAATTGAAATGCGCTCGTAAAGACTCTAATTGATCATTTAGAAAATAATGAAGTCAAACATCTGATTGGTCACCAGCTCATTAGCACAGCGGAAGATCAGTTCAACTCAATTAAGCTTCAGTATAAAACACACAAGAGACTGGAAATTAAACAGCTGCACGGTTTGTTCTTTGTGTTTAATCAGGTGAGTTTTAATGCTTGTTTATTGTTACAGGCAACTTTTGTTAACTTAAACTAGACTTTACATCTAACATGAATTTTTATGACTGTTTGATTTTAATAGTTTATTTATTTCTTTTTAAACTGGTTGTAAATCTGGATAACAATGTCTCATAATGTAATGTAACAGTGTATTTATTTCTTTCTTTCTTTCTTCATAGAGTTGTTAATCTCCACCATGTCTGGTCGCGGAAAGAAAATCGTCGCTGCCCCTAAAGGCAAGACGTCCGTGTCGCGCTCGGCCCGCGCGGGTCTCCAGTTCCCGGTGGGTCGCATCGCGCGTCTCCTGCGGAAGGGCAACTACGCGGCGAGAATCGGCTCCGGGGCGGCGGTGTACCTGACGGCGGTCATCGAGTACCTGTGCGCGGAGGTGCTGGAGCTGGCGGGCAACGCGAGCCGCGACAACAAGAAGCTGCGCATCGCGCCGCGTCACATCCAGTTGGCGGTGCGCAACGACGAGGAGCTGAACACGCTGCTGGGCGGCGTCACGATCTCCGAAGGCGGCGTGCTGCCCAACATCCAGGCGCAGCTGCTCCCGAAAAAGACCAAGGGCCCGCGGGACCCGGCGAACACCAGCAAAGAGGTCCAGTCGCAGGACTTCTGATGCTCGGACTCTGATTTTTGCACTTGACTGTTGATGATTTTTAACTTAATAAACCTAGAGTTTTCTTAAATCTGCCTGGTTCTGCTGTTTTTAGGAATTCGTCTTGTTTAAGCTTCATCAGAAGTTCTTCTGAAGTCCCACGTGAAATCTAAACTAGCCTCATCTTGGTCTGGTCTGTGGCTTTTAGATCCTTTTATGTTTGTGGCCTTCAAAGATTGAACTCTGAGCAGACACTCAATACTCAAACTTGTGCAACATCACTTTTTCTTTTTGTGGCCAAAATAACTTGTTGAACAGTGACGCTCTTTGAGCTATATTAGTAATATACACTTTCAGCCTTCCTATACGAAAATATACTTCAAATAATACACAAGTTTCACCAAAGTAAGTATATTTCTATATAGTATTCTCTATAGTTTTGGAGTCTTGTGAAGCATTATTTATTCTTTAGTTTCATTCAGTGTTCTTTTCATGGTGGAAGGTTTTTTTTTTTTTTTTTTTTTTTTTTAAGATGTAAATGTGTTTTCTTGGAATTGATGTAGGAAATGTGTAGAACCTAATACACGGTAGTCAACATTTTAAGTGGATCAAAAAGTTTTACCAAAGTTGTTCAAAAACCAAAACCATACCGGTTCTTGTTTTAGGACGACTTTGTTGAACTTTCTTTGATCCATTTCAAATGTTGACACTGTTAGTGGCTCAAACACTTAAATTAAAATCTATTGTCAAATACACAAAAATGGCAGAAAATATATTCTAGTAACTGTATCATTTGCCTCTTGTTCTTTTTTTGCAATTCCAAAGTTGAACCAATGAAACTCGTGTCACGGTGATGAGCAGCACTAACCGGTTAACTCGACTTTCAAAATAGCTTCCTTCCTGCACAAATACTGTTAGTGAATATTCTAAACACAAAAACAACAGACTGACAATCAATCCAAAGCCATGTTCCGGCAGTATAATTCAGTCAGTGTGATTATATGACCTTACAGCGATTGTTAAGCGTTAAAATGTTGCTTTGGCAAAAGAAAAACCTTTCTGTCCGTTTCCCTGATTTCACTTTGACAGCATTCATCATCACACGTGTCTGAAATCATTTCATAATCCAGTATGAATGTGTATTTTGTGTGTGTGTGTTGTTGGTCTATTGATTTACATGAAGGTCCTTAAAACAGGTTTAAATGGTTAGTAAGGGTCAGTAAACACTAAAGAATAAAGGTTCACTGTGATGCCATAGAAGAACCATTTTTCCACTGATCGGTCATTAAAAGAACCATCGTTCCTTAACGTGAAGAACATCGTAATAATCTAAAACACATTTTTCCTCTATAAAGAACCTACGGTCTAATAGAAACGTTCTGTGAATGTTAAAGGTTATGAAACCATCAATGCCAATAGAGAAGCTCTGACACACAACAGAAACAACAGCTCACTCTCACAATGAAATGCGTCTTCCTGTTTGTTTCTGCGTTCACATCTGCTTTATCTTCAGATGAACGACGTGTGATTCTCCTCAAGATCTACACAAACATCTGCTGAACCAGTCATTCTCAACCAGTGGCACCAAACGAGTAAAAATGATTTAAAATGAGACAAAACATTAAACAACTTCAAATCCTATTTATTTTTTCTTTGAAGAACCAGGATTCTCAGTCTTAGAAAACATGGAGCAACACATCCTTCTTGAAGTGATTTCTGGACCAGTCGTACAAAATACAAATCTTAAAACGTCATGGCCGTTTCTACAAAGAGCACATATTTCTCCAGCTATGCAAAACTTGAACTATTTTATTTATCAGGCAGAAATTAAGAATAAAAATGACCATAAACATTTAGCTCATTTGAATGATCTTGTATTAATCTCTGAGTTTTTGCAGATTAAAGGTTTGAATCCAAACCCAATCAACACAGTATGAAGCAGAGGAACCGTCCGAACGCGGCGCTGGACGATGAAGAACCGCTGGTCTGAACGTCCTCCATCAGAACACTGAGCATCAGACCGTCACACGATCACGATCACGCTCACTTCCTGCTGCGGACGAGCAGTTCCAGGTCAGTTCAGTTCCTGCTTTAACAGACCTGAGAAATGAAGCAGATTAACGTTGAGCTGCGTTTGTTTCTGTGCTGCTGCAGAGTGAACGTGATCCTCACCTGTTAGTGAAGAAGGCGATGAGCGGGAACTGCGGGTCGTGTGTGTCGGTGAACACGTTCTGGATGAAGAGGTTTGGCTCAAAGCTGTGCTGCAGGAAAACCACAGTTAACCAATCAGTCAATCAATCATGAATGACTAAATATGCTCATACTGCCATTTATTAGCACCCGTTCCTACGCTCCATATCCATCGAGTCATCAAGGATTGATTCAAATATTAATTTTGTTGTATTTTTGACATTTTATTAGTTTTCTTTTTCTCAGGTTTTAGTTTATTTAGTCTTAGTTATTTTAGTACTCAAGGAAAGCTAAAAGAAATTGAGAAATGATGCCTTGACAAATAGTTGAAATAAAATATTACATTTTAAAAATGTTTTCTCAATTCATATTTTTTGGGGTCCCTTTTTTATACGTCAACAACCCTCACAATCCTCACAGAGATTTTTTTGATTTGCAATTCTGATTTTTTTCTCAAAATTCTAAGAGAAAGCCATAATTTTTTGAGATATTTATGGGAAATAAACTCAGAATTGCAAGATATTTGGAATTATTGGAATTGTTAGATAAAAAGTTACAATTACCTTTTTATTAATTTTTTATTTCATGGCAAATAGGCCTTCCATAAGTATATATATATAGAGAGAGAGATTTTATTAAGAAAGATTGATTCAAACTGATGTGTTTATGATAACCATGATAACCCTTTTTTATATTTTATTTTAAGTAATAAAATGAATTTCTTTACCGATTTTAGCTTCAGTTAACAATAACAACCCTGATTTATATATATGTGTATATATATAAATATAAAAATGTATTATTATTTCAATTTTTATTTTAGTTTTAGTTAATAATAACCCTGATATTTATATTTTATATATATAAATATACAAAATATGTATTTATATTTATATATAAATTTTTGTTTCTCTCTCTCTCTCTCTATATATATATATATATATATATATATATATATATAGAGAGAGAGAGAGAGAGAGAGAGAGAGAAACAATGTGTTTAAATCAATCCTTCTTGATATAAAAAATTTAATTTTTTAATTAATACATTTAACACATTTTTGTCACTGTGAGTCTTCATCAGGACTCTTGAACTGTTGAAATTATTCTCTGATTATGAGGGTGCAATGCTTTCTGGGTAAGGTGTGCCGACACTTACGTTGATGAATCGGGCCACGTTTCCTTCTTTCGAGGCGTCCAGGTAATACATCTGCTCTAGTTTGTGTTTGTGCGGCGAATGTTTCGTGATCTGAGCGTCGTGTCCGTTTGAATCGGTTAGTCTGGGTTTCTTACTCACGATCTCCTCGTTCCCTACAAACACAAGCACAGGATATCACACACATGCTCTGAGAGCACTGGGTGTGTTCACTGCGGTCGTACCGTTCTCGCTGCAGTCCAGAGACGAGGCGCCGCTCTGCTGCTGATCCTGAAACAGCAGGAGAGAAACCACATTCATGCCTTCATCCACACTGCATCTGAGACTGATGTGCTGAGGGACGGGCGTGTGCTTCACCTGACCCTGAGCAGCAGGTCAAAGGTCACCTGTAGGCGGTGCACTGACCTTGAGCTGAGCGTGTGGAGTCTGGTCGGCGGGTCTCTGGATCACAGGCACGTACAGCGGCGGAGAGCAGTCCAGCAGCTCCAGCGGCTCCAGCGGCTCCAGCGGCTCGTTCGGTCCGGCGGGAAGCGTCCACTCCTCCACCACCTCCACCTCGTCATCGGACACGGGCGGCTCTCGGCCGCGGGGCTCCGGCGGCTCCTCCACGCTCTGCTGCAGTCGGAGAACCACGCCTGCGGATGAGAGACGCCATATCAGAGCGGTCTGCTTGTGACGCCAAGAACCACATGTTTACACAGAAACAGACGAGCGACTGACACGAAGAGAGAAGAGATGAGTTTATCTGAACAAACAATCACTGCTGTCAGACACTCTTATTTCAGCATCACATTATCATTTTTGTTCAGATTTTGAATCAGTTGATTAGAATGATTAGCTTTTTAAAGACGTCTAAGTAGTTTTTTTTTAAGTGTTAACTTTTAGTTTCAGTTAGTAACAAACAAAAAAAACGAGAAATGTGGCCTTGTTGTCTTTTTTTCAGCTAATATTTATTTTAAGTAATGCATTGCATGGGTTTAGTTTTAGTTAACAATGATGATTAATAAAAAATGTTTTAGTATCAGTCAATATAGAAGCCTGTTTTCAAGTTCTTATCTCATAACCTTTACTTTTTTCTTGAAATTGTGAGATAGTTAGAATGTGTGTGATAAACTCAAAATTACAATTTTTTTATTTTGTGGTAGAAATAAAGAAAACAGAACTGCAAGATGTAAACTACGAATTCTTTAAAGTAATAACAACAATAAAATAAAGAAATTGTGAAATAAAATTGTGAGATAAAAAGTTGTGATTACCCGTTTTGTTCTGTGCCACAAACTAGATTAATAACTTATTAATAGCCATAATATCAGAACTTAATGATAATAACCCTGATTTATATTTTGCGTAATGAAAATGATATTTTTTAATGGTAATGACTCATTCATATTTTATTTTAATTAATTATATTTTAAAATGTATTATTTTAATGAATTTTAGTAATGAAAATGTGTTTTTCCTGATTTAATGATAATAACTGTGAATAATGTTTCAATTTAAGTAATGACATTTTCCTTCTGATTGTAGTTTTAGTCAATGATGATAACCACGATTTACATTTTATTGTATTTTAAGTAATGAAAATTTCTGATTTAATGATAAAAACTGAAATTTATATTTTATTTTAGGTAATGAAAAATGATTTTAGTTTTCGTTGTCTCTGGTGTGCGTGTGTGTACCTGCGTAAATGCAGATGAAGGTTCCCCGGTCGAGGTCGTCTCTGCAGCGCACGGCCCAGCCGCGCTCCTGCGTACGAAACACCTGCAGCCGCACGCGCAGACCCTTCTGCACCACACGGTTCTGACAGCGGCTCCTCTCGCAGCCGCACCACGGGCCGCACTCGAACAACCTGACAGATCACGTGACAGACTAACAGCTCACATGACAGATCACATGACCACAGCCAGATCATCAGAACCCCGACTCACCCTGCGCTCACGGGCGCGCTCAGCCGCTGCTGTCTGTACCCACGATGCTCTCCTGCGTCTCCGAGCGTCCACCGAACGCACGCGCAGCTCCGCGCGTCTGCGCAGCCGTCCGTGCAGTCGCAGCACACTGAGAAAAACGGCGCGGCGCTGAGGAAGCAGCCGTGCGGCCAGCGCTCTTTACGGTAGCGGAACTCTTTGGGCCGCGTCGCGTCCAGCTCGTTGAACAGAGAGACGGGAACGGGCTCGATGCCTCGGCTGAGGTCTCGCTCGAACAGCGGCGCCGCGGCGGCCGGAGCTCGCGCCTGGTTTTCTGGAACGACCTGCGGGTTGAAGCTGAAGTTGTCCGGCTGCAACACGCCCAGACTGTCCGACCGCAGCAGGAAGTGAAGCACCTCCTCCATGGAGCACAGGCTCCGCCCACACGGCGCCTTGTACAGCACGTCGGCGTCCAGCGCGTCGCACTCGTCGTCTCGCGCGCACGTGCACTGCCGCTGGAACTGGCACAGCATGGGCACGCGCAGAGGGTTGTGACCCAGAAAGCGGTCGGCGTGAGCGGGCAGCGTCGGGACGCAGGCGGCGCTGCAGTCGTGAGGACGGTAGACGAGCTGCACCGGAGACTTGGGCTCTTCGGAACAGAAGCTCAGAGGAGACAGCAGCAGCTCCGGGACGCCCACGGCCTCGGCTCGACCCGCTAAAGACGTCTGGCTGTGATCGGAGCTCGACTCCACGTCCCTGCACAGTCTGTCACACATCAGCACATCAGCACAACACTCAAACCTCGTCTACATACATGTCAGACAATGCCCTAGAACGATTATTTTCTAGTTACAAAAGGTTATTACATGCAATTTTTTGTTTATTTAAATACGCCAGAAAGGCTTATGCTGACGCTGTGTTTATAAAACATGTCCAACTGATTAATTGCAATTAATCGCCTACAAAATAAAAGTCTGTGTTTACTTAATATTTGTGCGTGCATTGTATATAAATATTATACATAAATATAGATTACATATATGTGACCCTAGACCACAAAACCAGCCGTATGTACCACCAACAATACATTGTATGGGTCAAAATGATCAATATTTCTTCTATGCCAAAAATCATTAGGATATTAAGATCATGTTCCATGAAGATATTTTGTAAATTTCCTATCGTAAATATATCAGAAAGTATTTTTGATTAGTAATATGCATTGCTAAGAACTTCATTTGGACAACTTTAAAGATGATTTTCTCAATACTTAGATCTTTTTTGCACCCTCAGATTCCAGATTTTCAAATAGTTGCATCTCAGACAAATATTGTCGTATCCTAACAAACCATACAGCAACAGAAAGCTTATTTATTCAGCTTTTAGATTAAAAAAATTGACCCTTATGACTGGTTTTGTGGTGCAGGTAGGGCTGCACAATTATTGAATTTCTAATCGAGATTCAATTACAGATGCCACAATTATGTAAACGTTCAAAGGCACAATTACAAAAAAAAATCTAAGTAATCCACTTACATTATTCTGCTTTCTTAAGGTGTGTGTGTGTGTGTGTTTTTTCTCTACAGGATATGTTAAGCGTTTTTTTTTGTTCTCAATGTTTAACTTTTATATTTTAACTTTTTTATATTTAAAGAAGAAACTATATATATATATATAAATGTGGCATGCAATTTCTTCAAACAATAGTCTAAAGATATTCAAAACATCATTCCATGTAAATTGTGATCATCGTAATTAATAATCGCAATTACAATTTCAAGGGAATAATCAACAATTCAGTTTTTCGTCATAATCGTGCAGACCTAGGTCCAGGGTCACATATTTCTTAAATATATACACATGTATGTGCATGTAATGTAATATGTACATATAAATATACACAGTACACACACACACACACACACACACACATACTGTATATATTTTGTGAACACAGAGTTTTATTATACAGACAAATATTATTTTGATAATTTTCCTATAATCTCTTTGGTAGCAGGGTTAAATGTTTGAGCTCTAACGCAGTCAAAACTACAAAGTGTTAAATCTTGAGAAAAGGTTTTTAACTCGTCTGTGCTGCAGGAAGGGTTCAAACAAGGTCACTTCCTGTGTGCTACACGTTTATACGATTTTACATTCATCGGTTGGGGGAAATTGTGCGGTAAACGAGTGCGAGACAGCTGTACGTGTGTTTCTGGTAAATATGCAAATATCATATTATGACATATTTGTATGATTCGCATTGTTCAATGCAAGATCAGGACCTCAAAACCACCATTCTAACGCAGGTGGGTAGTTACAGACATGACTTGAGCCTTTATTTCTAAAATAAATAAATGAATAAGGACACAGTCCAGCCCTCCGTTCACGTAAACTGCCTGATAACTATAATAATAATGATGATGATGATGATGATGATGATGATAATGACAGACCGTGAGACGTCTCTCTGCAGAAAGTCCTCCGTGTCCACACCGTTCCTCAGGCTCTCCGGAGAACACTGAGACTCTGATACGGTCACTGTCAGTATGTCTGAAACACAGATGTGACCCGCGTCACGCGTGATGTGAAATATGAGCAGCGGTATTGATCGTCAGCACAAACCTTCATCAATCAGCACCGCCTGAATGCCTTCGTTGTTCAGGACATCGAGTTCAGACTCCAGAACGATCTTCATGGCCTGAACGTACTCTGAAACAGCAGCAGATCAGACCATCACACGATCAGCTCAAACCCATTCACATACAGAATCTGATGAACAGACTACTGAGAGCAAACGAACGCGCCTCAACTTCATTTCAGTGCATTTTTATCGGCTCTGATCTATGCAGTTGTTTTGATGGAGGGAAACAAGTTACAATTCCAGTGTCAACATCATTTATTCTTCAAACATTCCCCTTTAAACGCATCAAATATCAGCTGTATGCAAAGTGTCCCACATCTGGTTTTCAACCATTGCAAATGATTAATATTCAACAATCTGAATATGGAGCTGCACTGAGATCCCCATATCTGTGGGACTGAATGATGCAGGGTCTTGAAAATGAAGATTAGATAAGAAAAGTTTATGAAGAACTATAATCTTAAATCATATTGTGATATGTTCAATGCGTCTTGAGTTACAGGGACGCAATCTTTGGAAAATGAATATTTATGGCACTCAGACAGGTTTGGTCAATGCAGTTGTTTTGTTTTGAAAAGAGATTCATTTCTAGTTTCAGCATTATTTGTTCTTCAGACATTCCTATTTACAAGAAAAGAAGCATCATATTTATACAAAGTGACCCACATTTGGTTTTTGACCACTGAAAATGTGTACAATTTAACTATTTACTCCTGGAGTCATTCTGAGATTGCAATTGAGAGAATCGGCTGTAAAGTTGTCCAAATGAAGTTGTTAGCAATCCATATTACTAGTCCAAAAATTAACTTTTGATATATTTACAGTAGGAAATTTGCAAAACATATTCATGGAACATGATGTTTACTTGATATCCTAATGATTTTTGGCATAAAAAAAAAAAAATGGATCATTTTGACCCAAATATACCTGTGATACTTACGACTGGTTTCGTGCTCCAGGGTCACATACAAGGAAACAAAGTCTGCTACAGTCTACAGACTTTACTAACAGACAAACAAATCTCTGTGTAACAATAACATCATGATGCCGCCATCTTTCTGAAATCATTTTTATCCTCCTGTAATTTGGCTGTGAATCTCAGCTGAAAATTGTCATTATACATCTGTGATATCTAATATTTGGACTTTTATCACTATACATGTTTACCTTTCTTCAGTAAAAAAAAAAAAAAAAAAAAAGAGCCTTTTTGAAGTTTCTGAAATTGTTTTTTATTGACACAGGATGATCTCTGTGCCTACTTAACCATATTTTAGGAATAAATTTGCACCCAAAAGTGAGCAAAACCTGACTAAATCTCCAAAAACATTTGTAAAAGTGGTGTAAAAATATATATATTTTTTTAAAAATGCAGATTCTGTTAGAGGTAGTGTTAGGTTAGAAAATGTATAAATATCTGTATAAAAAATTAACAAGTCCACATAATGTCCACATTTAGATAAGTAAACGTGTGTGTGTGTACTTGTTTTTGCTACATACAAGGATAGTAAAACCTGAAATTTTCGACATTGTGGGGACCGGCCTGCGGTGTGTGTGTGTGTGTGTGCGCGTGTACCTCTGTCAGTAGCCATGTTGCGTCTGATGACGTTTCTTAAGTGATTAAGCACCTTCAGCACATCATCAAACACTTTATCCACTTTCACGTCCTCCCAGAAGCTCTTCGCCCGCTCTGAAACACACCGTCATCTTCTGATCACTGATCATTCATCACACATGTGAGAAATCAGTCATGGCTCATCCTTTCATTCAGTCTCAACCCAAGATCTTACTGCAGGTGTTCTCCTCCATTTCTCCTCCTGTAAACTCCAGGACTCTCCCTAATTCTTCTGTCAGAATCACCTCATGAATGGTCTCTTGTTCTCTTCGTAAGGAGGGCAGACCGCCCATGTCAAAACTTAAGTAACTAGCTACGTGTAACGGAATTACGTAATTTAATTACAAAATAAATGTAACTGTAATTAGTTACAGTTACTGAGAAAAATGTGTAATTAAATTACAGTTACTTTTGAAAAATGCCAGTGATTACAAAGGGGGTTACATCTGAATTTTTTCACACCCCCACTTACAGATTTAATTGACTGCTTTCATAAATTGCATTGACTGCTCTAAAATGAGACACCAATGTTTCAGGAGTTTAGAGCACATGATTATTCGATAACTGTTTTATTTCCTATTTGGGTTTATGCATAAACTTTATTTTTTAAGATAGTTTTTTCCAAGGCATTGTTAGATGCTAGTGTTTTCTGTCTTAACTATGCAAACATTGGATTTCAAACCCAGTATCATAGCTATTAAACTCTTTCTTGTTATGATGTTATTTGTGTTATGATCTTGTTATGTGAACCTCAGTTCGATTCGATTCCCGTCTCGAGGTCCTTTGCCGATCCCGCTCCCCTCTCTCCTCCCATCTCTTTCCTGTCATCTCTCTACTGTCCTATCACAATAAAAGGCATAAAAAGTAAAAAAATACGTAAAAAAAAAAGTCTGAATTTGTGGCTGTGCTTTAAATTTAATTATTACACAGCTCAGACTCATTCGGGGCAATTTAAGTCAGTGCTATATGCTTGATAATTTTTCTTGTTTTGTTTTGCAGAAGTTTTGTATTTGCTTAGCTAATAAAATATTAAAGCTTAATTCAATATTATGTGGACAGTTTCTTAATTCTGTCATCCTGGTATCGTGGACTTGCTCTATTGTTTCATACAAACACAGCTGCTGACATTTTTTTTTTTTGTACATTGTAATGGATTATAAGATAACTAACAAACTAGTACTACTACTTAATTATTTATGTGGTGAAATGTTTTGTAAGAAAACTGCACTGTATCCCTAAAATGTCTAGTTTGAACTTGCCGTTTGCCAGCAACTGGTTTCTTCATGGAAGCTTTGCATTCAAATATTTCAACTCAGATCAGTGTTGAAACATCTAAATAATCTATCAAGCAGTTGTGTAATAAGTGGGACAATGTACATTTAGCCAGTTGTTATCGCAACATAAAGGTGTATATTATTCCTTACTTATTATAATCTTAATTCAAGTGATGAAGGATTTAGAAAGTCTGACAGTAATCAGTGCTGAGTGCTACTGTAAGGTTCACTCTGCCTGGTTTAAATGTTTCAAAATGATTAACAGTTGAAAATATTAGAAATTTAGAAAAGTAATCACAAAGTAATTAAAAGTAACAAGTTACATTACTTTAATAAAGTAATTGAAAAGTTACACTACTTATTACATTTTAAATCGAGTACAAAGTGGTGCAAAAATATATATATATTTTTAAAAAATGCAGATTCTGTTAGAGGTAGTGTTAGGTTAGAAAATGTATAAATATCTGTATAAAAAATTAACAAGTCCACATAATGTCCACATTTAGATAAGTAAACGTGTGTGTGTGTACTTGTTTTTGCTACATACAAGGATAGTAAAACCTGAAATTTTTGACATTGTGGACACTTATTACATTTTAAATCGAGTAACTTGTAATCTGTAACCTATTACATTTCCAAATTAACCTTCCCGACACTGTTATTCAGTGTTTGCCTCATTATTCTTATCAAAAGACCGTGTCTGAAGGTCATGTGGAAAGAAAGAGCAACGTAATATCAGTGCAGATGCAAACTGCACAACTTGAGCTAAAATCCCCTCGTTTCCCGTGTGTCTTCTCTCAGTCAACACATCTGACTTTAATAGAGTTCAAACTATTTCTACAAGTGTTTCCTGTAGAATAAATGAAGCAGTTCGTCATATGAGAGACTGATGTCTGATCTTACCGATTTCACACTCCATCATGTGTCTGTGATCCTCAGATGAGCTGAAATGAGCTGCAGATCGACACACGAACAGCGAACAGAGTCAGTGTGATCAGATCAACACAAACAACAACACGACTACTGCATTATCACACAAAGAGGCTGATCAGAAACACACATCACTACAGAGAACAAACACCACGGAAGTACTAAAAAAACTTACGCAAACTGAACGAAGATTTCACATTTATTACTTAAACGACTTCAAGAAAGTGAATGAAAGAACGCGCCATCAATGAAGCATCTTCCGCATGTGTCCGAATCGAGTGAGATGAGTCGACTCTTTCAAACCAATTCAGTCTAACCGAAGCGTTTGTGAATCACTCGCACATTACAGAGAAAACATAAACAACACAACACTTGATGCAAACTTCACAACCTAACTAACAATATAGTGAATTACTGAACTAAATGTATGTTACTTCTATCGCGGTATTTGAATGATGAACCAAATTATTAAGTGAATCATTTGTTGCTGAACCAGGACACACTGATCGAACGAACCGATTCGCTTAAATCGGGTTTCTCCAATGTTTTGGATTCAAAAGTCGAAACAATCGATCATCGATATCTCATCGTTATCGCATCTTTTCATTACTGTTTCAACACAGTCGCACTGATACGTCATCGTTCAGTCGGGTAATATTACTGGTAACGCTGGTTTGTGTAAATATAACGTGTTAAATGAGTCTCTGTCCATCAGTGATTCAGTGCTCGTCTTCGAATGTCTGTGATCAACATCACATGTGAAAGTCGTTGATAGTTTATTTTACTTTATCAACACAGTAAACAGACATCGATTTAATGTTTGACCTGCATAAAGCGCAAATTTAAATGGCATCACGTGACGTGGTGTTGTATGTTATGTATCATGCACTTCCGGTGAGGTTTTGTAACAATGATGGTGCGTTTATTATGTAAGTTAATTCTCCACAGTTGAGAGACAGTGAGTGTGTGTTTGTTCACTGCAGCGGATCTCATTGTTTACAGTAAGAACTGCATCCGTTCATTCATATTCATCACGTTCAGTGTGTGTTCGTGTTTTAAATCTGCCGTAAACACAGTCTACAGCAGCACTCAGTGTCGGGAAGGTTAATTTGGAAATGTAACAGGTTACAGATTACAAGTTACTCGATTTAAAATGTAATAAGTAGTGTAACTTTTCAAATACTCTATTAAAGTAATGTAACTTAGTACTTTATTACTTTTTGATTACTTTTCTAAATTTCTAATATTTTCAACTGTTAATGATTTTGAAACATTTAAAGCAGGCAGAGTGAACCTTACAGTAGCACTCAACACTGATCACTGTCAGACTTTCAATCCTTCATCACTTAAGTAAGGGATAATATACATCTTTATTTTGCGATAACAACTGGCTGGATGTACATTATCCCACTTATTACACCGCTGCTGCCACAGAAGTAAATAATTGATTTGAGTTGAAACTATCGAACACAAAGCTTCCATGAAGAACAATTCCTTGGAAAAAAAACATTAATTTTAAAAAACGAAGTATATGCATAAACCCAAAACAGAATAAGCATAAGCAGAATAAGTGTCCAAAACTTTCGAAAGATTGGTGTCTCATTTTAGAGCAGTCAATGCAATTTATGAAAGATGTCAATTAAATCTGTATGTGTGTGTGTGAGGAAAAAATTCAGATGTTACCCTCTGTGTAATCTTTAATATTTTTCAAAAGTAACTAGTTTAATTACATATTTTTCCTCTGTAACTGTAACTGATTACAGTTACATGTATTTTGTAATTAAATTACATAATTCCTTTACATGTAACTAGTTACTCCCCAACGCTGCCAATGCTGTACTAGTCAGGTTGGTATGAACCACAATCGAGGTTTTTTCCTGTTTATTACCGTGAAGCTGCTTTGAAACACATGTGCTATAAAAACAAATGTGAATTGACTTAAACTTTGCACTCTTTGATCCAACATTATTTTGATTTTACAGTAGAACAGTATTTGGTATTTTGGGATAAACCATATTTAGTAGTCAATATATGACTTATATATTGTTTTATTAATATATTATTTTCATATTATATATTATATGTTATATATTTTATTTATATATTATTTTCTGTATTATATAGTTTTTGACCACAATATGCATTATTTTTTACAATATATGTTATTTGTGTATTGTTATATATTTTATTTATATATTATATCACATTGTTTATGTTATTTTTATCACAATATGTCATATTTATGTTATTTTCACAGTATGTGTTACTTATATATTATTTTTTAATACAGTATTTTACTGAAATCATTCAGAAACCCTGAACACAGAGGAGTGTGTTATTCGTTGACTGTAGGTTCTGTAGCTGCTTCATCTGCTGATCTCAGATCATGTGGTGTGTTTTACCGTGGTAAATGTGCGTGCAGATGTGTGAGGTGCGGCGGGCCGTGGCTGAGGCGCTGTGGGGAATGTGTGCGGCGGATGCCGTGTCCATGCCCGTCCACTGGTACTACAACACGCGGGACATCAGGAGGGACTTCGGCGGCTGGATCAGGGGACTGACGGCGCCGCGGGACACACACCCGTCCAGCATCCTCCGTCTGTCCAGCACAGGTCAGAGCGCTGAAACGCTGCTGCTGCAGCTTCACTGATGCTCGTGTGTCGTAGTGACGATGTGTGTGGTTGTTGTGCAGCTGGCAGCGGACGCACGGCCGGATCCAACGCGACTACGCCTCCTGTGGTGGGGAACGTGATTCTGCACGACAAGCTGAAGTTCTGGACGGATCCACGCAGATCAGTGCACTACCATCAGGGTAACACACCTTAAACCTGCTCGTCTACAACGGCCTATCCGTCCACTGATGATCTGCACACAACCACAGCAAATAAATCTGAAAGCTGAAAATCACAAGAGAGAAAGGCAGGTTTAGTTTGAGTCACGCAGTAAAACAGATCTCCAGCACAACCCTCCATACACTGAAATGTGCCGTTTACTGCAGGCACGACAAAAATGCTGCCTCGGCAATTAACAGGAATAAATAACTTCAAGTTGTACTACTAAAGTTACTAAAACTGAAATGAAACTAAATAGGAATATAAAAAAACTAATAAAAATGACAAAAGCACATAATAAAATGACTAAAACTGACATACAATTGTATGACAACTAAATAAAAATATATAAAACTATTAAAAATAACAAAAGCATGTAACAAAATGACTAAAACTGACATATTTGTATGAAAACTAAATAGTAATTAAAACTCAATAGAGAAAAAACTTATAAAAATGACAAAGGCACATAACAAAATGACTAAAACTGACAAAATTTTATGAGAACAAAATAGAAATATTAATAAAACAAAAACTAATAAAAATAAAAGCACATAACAAAAGTGATAAATCTAACAAAATTAAATAAAAACTTTTTTAAATTATTATTTTTTTATTATTTTAATTATATATATATATATATATATATATATAAACTAATAAAAATGACAGAAGCACACAAAATTACTAAAATTTTAACTAAAATTAAAATTAAATCTAAAAAATAAAAGCTAATTAAAAATGTTGATAAGAACTGTAAATGCATATCAATAATCCTGAAATAAAGCATTTAACCCTAAACTGACTGATGCTGTGATGAGTTGATGACAGACTCGTGTGTGAGTGACTGTAAATCTGATTTACTGTGTGTGAAGTGCTTACTGTGTTTCCTGTGAGTGATTCACTGTGTAGCAGTAGTTGTTCTGTGTTCTTCAGGTCTTCCTGCGGGTGGAAACACACTGAACGCTCTCTGTGCTCTGAGAGTCATGCGTGTTCTGTCGGGCGGCGCGTTCGGCGCGGCTGATCCTGAAGCGCGAGCCGCCGTTCTATCAGATTACGTTGAGTTCATGACGCGTCCCGGCTCACACGATGACACGTACGCCGAGTCCTTCCACAGGAGCTTCTTCTCTGACTGGCAGGAACTCAGACCCACAGCACCTACAGAGGTAACGCGTCACAAGACAGAGCATCCAATCACCGCAGCTCTCGGTCCTGACGCTCCTGTGATCTCGGCAGGTTCTGGAGTTTGCGGAGCGGCGCTCCGGACGCATGTTGAACTCGCCCCGCGCCGACGGGCAGCTGAACGCTATCGGATGTCTTCCCATGGCCATTCCCTTTGTCCTGATGTCTGCCTCAGCCAATGAGGAGGAAGCAGTGAGTCACATGACAGCAGCATCTCATATGAGTCTCATCCAGCTTCAGTATGATGTTCATAAATGAACTCTGGTGCTCTTTTTTTGCCATTTTTGTACTTCATTGGAATGGTAGAAAACTTGGTCAAGGTTTGGCACTTGCTAAACGAAAAAAAAAAGAGAAAAGTTTTATGGTCCTGAAAAAAATAGTCACATTTGTACTGTTCAAAAACGACGCCACTGGCCCCCGGTGAGAAATTAATTTCACCTAGTGGAAACGTTTGGTACTGCATATATATATATATATATACTGTATATTATTAGTATTATTATTTTTATTTATTTATTTATTTGTGATATCAACCTCAAATTTGGAACACAACTTGCTTAGATTTATGCCGTTGATTTTTCCAAAGCAGTTTTAGAGTACAATATAATGTTCATATACAATTTTGAAAATAGTATTTTTGTGCATTTTTCATACCATAACATTTTTATTTGCACTTCAGCAATAACCTTAAAGAAGTGTATTTTTCAAAAAGAGCATTTACCAAAGTTTCTGTGCTTACAGAAAATGACAAGCGGTTGACAAGTAATAAAAGAAATACAAAATATGAAATATTAAACATTGTCAAACTAAAATATAGTGTAGTGAAGTGAAAAACGCTGTCTTTTTCGAGCGGCATGAACAGCACCTGTTGTTCTGGTTCAGGTCGGTGCGGCGGTGGAGTTTGTGAAGCTCACTCATCCTCACCCGGCGCTGGAGCCGCTGGTGTCTCTGTACGCACGAGCGCTTCACGCCACACTGAACGGAGCGTGTCTGAAACAGCAGGCGGAGACGGCGCTCAAATCACCCGCGCTGGACGCCTGGGACGCGTGTCGGCAATTCGTACAGCGCGCAGAGAGGTCAACATCTCACTTTACACCACAAACACAACAACACATTTAATACAAACAGAAAACAAACCCTCGTGTAAGACCACCAAGATATTATACACTGTGATATTATTCTCATGACAATTAAACCAATGATATTATTGTTAACTAAAACTACTACAAATGTCTTTGGTAACTGAAATAAAGCTAAAAAGAAATATTAGGGACAAAACGTTAACTTAGAAAATTAAATATGCCTTAAATAAAAACAAGCTACGGTTCGTGCAGGTTTCCAGGATCATCAGAGGAGCGTCTGAAGGTTCATCAGAGCGCCGTGGAGTCTCTGGGACTCGCCTGCTACACGAAAGGTTAGAAAACCCCAGTCGATCACAAACAAAACTACCCGTGATGCTCGTCTGACTGTGTGTTTGTGTTCAGGAGCTCTCAGCAGTCTCTTCTACATGGCCTACAGCTTTCACAATGACGTGACGGAGGGGATCCTGACCAACACCAACTGTGGAGGTGCGTTTCAGAATGACTCGTGACTCACCGAATGACACGTTCAGCTGATCATCATGATTATGTGAGCGTGTTAAAACCAATAGTTCCACAAAAAATGAAACTGTGCTCACCCTCGGTCTATTCCAGATGTAGATGAGTTTGTTTCTTCATCAGATTTGGATAAATGTGTCATTTTCCCATCGCTGTCTCACCAATGGATCCACTGCAGTGAATGGGTGCCGTCAGAATGAGAGTCCAAACACCTGATAAAAACATAACAATAATCCACACCACTCCAGTCCATCAGTTCACATCTTGAGAAGACAAAAGCTGAAACAAATCCAGCATTAAGACGTTTTTAACTCAAGTATGAGTCCATAATCCATAATAACGCTTCCTTCCGTTGTTCTCTTGCATCAAAATCCAGCCACATATTTGTTTGGAGCTGTTTTGTGCAGATTTCTCTCCTGATTTAGACCAGACCACTTATTATGGATTATGAACTTTTTTTTGTTTACTTATTTTGTATTTATTTTTATATTATTTATATATATATATATATATATATATAATTTTTATTTTTTTTTTAATTAAAGGAGAAGTCCACTTCCAGAACAACAATTCACATGTAATGTAGTCACCCCCTTGTCATCCAAGATGTTCATGTCTTTCTTTCTTCAGTCGTAAAGAAATTATGTTTTTTGAGGAGCGTCTTATCTAGCAAAACGATCGGATATTTTCATAAAAATAAAACAATTTTATAATTTTTAATGTGAATCGCCCGTCTTGTTTTACTCTTGCTCTTCCCGATCTCTGTTTTTGTTCTGGTTCATGACAGTGTATGTGGAAAACTCCAATTGTATTTTCTCCATCAACTTCAAAATCGTCCTATATCACTGTTTTACCTTTTTTAAGGGTGTTTGATCTTCTTTGCATGTTCACTTTGCAAACACTGTGTCTGTACTTCTGCAGTGATGTAGGATGATTTTGAAATGATTTTTGAAGTTGAGGGAGAAAATACAACTTGAGTCAGAATACACAGAGTTCAGGGAGAGAAAGACAAGATGAGCGTTTGACATTAAAGAGTATTTAAACTGTATTTTTTAAATGAAAATAACTGATCGTTTCACTAGATAAAACCCTTCTTCCTCGGCTGGGATCGTTTACAACCGCATTTGTGATCGTTTGAAGCCGCATTTAAACTGCATTTAAAACGTTTTGTTGTTATTATGAGTGTATACAAATAAAAGTAGACCCTTTACACATTCAAATGATGTATTGTTTTTATCTGTATGATTAAAAATGATGGTCAAAAATGTTTTGTCTGGAAGAAATGCCACAAAACACGCCTGTGCATTTTTCGACCTCAGATGGATTTGTTTCAGCTTTTGTCTTCTCAAGATGTGAACTGATGGACTGGAGTGGTGTGGATTACTTGTGGAGTATTGTGATGTTTTTCTCAGCTGTTTGGACTCTCATTCTGACGGCACCCATTCACTGCAGAGGATCCACTGGTGAGACAGTGATGGAATGACACATTTTTACAGATCTGCATCTTGTACGGTCTGAGGGTGAGTGAATATGTTCATCTTAATATCTGTGTGAACTGCTCCTCTAGCGTGTCGCGTGTGTCCTCAGGTGAGAACTGTAACCGCGGGGCCGCATTAGGGGCTCTTCTCGGCGCTCGGGCGGCGTATCTCGGCTCGGTCGTGCCGCAGGAGTGGAAGGACGGGCTGGTCGACGCTCCGGAGCGAATCGCTGGCGTCCTGCGAGATCTGAACAGATCCGCATCAGTCTGATGTTCTCTACTTATGAACTTCCCCCTGCACTGCTGTGCTGTTTCAGCTCTTGACTCTTTATACATCTTTCTCTCTGCTGTTCACACACACACATACACACACGCGTGTGCTGCTGGCACAGGAAGTGTTGCCCACAGATGTGGTTTCCAGCCTGCGCTGTGGAAGACTTTCCTCTCGTCTGTATACCTGCGTCTCTGCTTTCACATTCTGACCTACTTGCATAATTCTCGCATTAGAAATGCGTCTGTTATAGATTGAGTAAACGGTAATCAGATGCTGATGCTTTAAAGATACTCATTAGAGCGTGTTTGAGACATTAACGTGTCAGTCGATGTGTTTTAGAACATGCAGTCGCTGTGTGAGTGATATCTGTGCACATTAAACACTCAAGGAAACTCATCTCAGTTTGAAACTGAAATATAGTCTTGCGTTTTTTTTCTTTAACCATCAGATTCTAAATGCTTCCATAAACAGTGTCTGTGATACAGCATCTCACTTGGATTATTTGGTGATGTAGATGTAGCGACTTGCGTCTGTTAGTTTTAGTTTCTAGTCTAATCTGGTGTGCAATTATGTACCTTCTGAATTATGCATTATAATTTAACTTCAGTTTACTTTAAGACTCTTTAATTTAATGATTTAATAATGAGTATAGCATGCACACTATTATATGCACTATACATGATCTTCATGCAGTAATTCAAATTATTTTTCATTAATTTCAGTAATTCTTCAGTAACACTTCAGGCCCTCGGCGAACATGCTGTTGTGTTTGTGTTTGCTTTTCTTTTAATCGTATTCGTATGTAACTCATTTTTTAACTCGCTGTGAATCAGTGAGTATTGTTCTCTGTGTCTTATTGTGTGTTTGCAGCAGCTCTGAATGGCGGTACGTGAGCTCAACAGTGTTTTTGTTGGTGCGGATCAGCGTTTGATTTCTGCTTAAACCGCTCGTCTCTCTGTGGTCTCAACAAACGCGACGAGATGCTAAAGTTCAGTCGCTCCAGTAGCATGTAAATCAGCTCATCACACGCAGATCTGAACTACAGACTAAACTCGAGCTGATTTCGAGATGGAAACCGCAGGGCTTCTTACAGTTTTTGGTAAATGAAGGTCTGAGAAGGTGTAAAGCTGAATAGTTATTCATTATGTGATACAGGTGATTCATTACGCAAATGCTACTGTGCTGTCAGACTCTTTGGATGTTCAACAATTAAAGTAAAATTTATAGTAACGGAACACTACACCTGAAAATGATCGTTCCGTCATTACTTACTCGCTCTCATTGCAGAAACACACAAGAAGATATTTAGTGAAACATTGGAAACTAAACAACTCTGGATCCCGTTGACATTCATTGTTTGGACAAAACAAAAAAATCAAATATAAAGCAAAGTCATAAAAAGTTGGTGCGACATGAGCGGGAGCAGGGTTTCTGCAGGTTTTGTAAAGGTAAATTTAAGTTCTTAAGGAAATTAAGGAATAAATTGAAAGGAACACAATAGATCTGTATGTTCTCAAAATGTAATTAAGAGAGAACACACGAGTTGTAGTAGCAACACTTTTGAAGAGAAAACTTACAGCAGAAAACGTACGGCTTTAATATCTCTGCTCCCAAACACTACAATATGGGAACACTTGGAAGACTTTCCTCTCGTCTGTATACCTGCGTCTCTGCTTTCACATTCTGACCTACTTGCATAATTCTCGCATTAGAAATGCGTCTGTTATAGATTGAGTATACGGTAATCAGATGCTGATGCTTTAAAGATACTCATTAGAGCGTGTTTGAGACATTAACGTGTCAGTCGCTGTGTGAGTGATATCTGTGCACACTAAACACTCAAGGAAACTCATCTCAGTTTGAAACTGAAATATAGTCTTGCGTTTTTTTTCTTTAACCATCAGATTCTAAATGCTTCCATAAACAGTGTCTGTGATACAGCATCTCACTTGGATTATTTGGTGATGTAGATGTAGCGACTTGCGTCTGTTAGTTTTAGTTTCTAGTCTAATCTGGTGTGCAATTATGTACCTTCTGAGTTATGCATCTCTGCTCCCACACACTACAATATGGGAACATTTTTACCTTTCACTGAATTATCTGGTTCTTCTTCAGTATTTCTGTCTTGTTTTCTGTGTAAATGTCTAAATCAAGATACACTGGAGAATCAAAATCGAAAAAGATACAAAGTCTTGTTTTAGAGAAATTGATCAAAGTGAAGTGAGTTTATGATTAAAACTAGAACAAATATCTTAAGAATCAGCTTAATTCAAAATGAAAACAAGCTTGTTATTCCTCATTGACAAATACCTGTTCTTGTTTTAAGCATAAACTAATTTATTGTAAATTATTTCTAATTAAAACTAGACTTCATGTCTTCATTATGCATCTCCAGTAAATGTATTGTGATACGTCGTGAAAAATACTGAGGAAGATATATACATTTTCTGCCATGACTTTCTGCTGTTGTTTGAGATCTTTTAAGGCCTTAATTTGTGAACGGGCGAATGAAGACTTTTCAAGACCTGCAAAAACCCTGGGGAGTAAATGAAGATGTAATTTTAATTTTTGCATGAACTATTTCTTTACATTTCTTAGTACGTATACAGTTTCTAAAATCCAAAATCAAGCACGCTCAAGAAACGAAATGATAGTCTACTGTACAAAGTACGAATTGAGTCTAGATGTTAAAGCAGTTTGTGCTGAATGATTGTCAAAAAGAATAATAAATACATTAAAATACTGACAAATGGTTCTGTTTTTTCTTCAAGCCTTAACTTAAAAGAACCGGTTGAATGTTTATGTCTAGTTGATCTAACCTCACATCGTTTAATTGGCTGAAATGATGTCGGTTCTTGTGTGAAATCTCACCCGTGGCATAAATGAAGTGAAGAGCGGCTGTTCCTCAGTCTGTGTATCAGTGGCTCCATCTGCTGGTGATTAGAAGAGCAGCTTCAGTCACACAGTATTGTGCAATCAGCTGTCCGTACGCCCAGCGTGTGTCCACAGCACAGCCGATGACTTACAGACTTTGATCCTGAAACTAAAACATCATGGAGTCCAACCTGAACAGAATGAAGCTCTGCCACACGATCCTGACGCTGCTCGCCGTCCCAGTGTGCTTTGGGCTTCCGTCAGGTGAGCGCTGAGACCCTAAAAACAGAGAATCAGACAGTCTGGATCAGTGTTTGTGAGATCAGTCGTGTGTTTGTGTGTTTCTCATCCATGTTTACATGTTAAACCAGAGAAAGTAACGGTGTTCAGACTCACTCGCGGTCTCTTCCTCTTCTGCAGTCTTCCTCAGTCAGTCTGAGGCGAACCGGGCGTTAACGCATCGTTTCCGACGGGCAAACTCCTTCCTGGAGGAGCTGAAGCTGGGCAGTCTGGAGCGTGAGTGTCTTGAGGAGATCTGCTCCTATGAGGAAGCCAGAGAAATCTTCACCGTCCCCGACCAACTGGTGAGGAGAACACAGAAAGATCTGCTCAGAGTTGGTGCTTAATTCAGAGTCAGTCTCAATTCAGAGTCCATCTTAGTACAGATAATTCAGTTAATACAGATAATTCAGAACTAATCTTGATTCAAAGTCAGTCTCAGTTCAAATCATTCAGTCAGTCTTAAAGCAGATAATGCAGAGTCCACCTTAGTTCAGATCATTAAGAGTCACTCTAAATTCAGATCATTCAGAATTAGTCTCAAATCAGAGTCAGTCTCAGTTCAGATAATTTGGAATTAATTCAGATATTTTAGCCTCAATTCGGTAATTCAAAGTCAATCTCAATTCAGTTCAGAATGAGTCTCAATTCAGATAATTAAGAATTAAGATAATTTAGTCTCAGTTCAGATCATTCAAATGTCAATCTCAATTCAGTTCAGAATCAGTCTCAATTCAGAGTCAGTCTGAATTCAGATAATTCAGAATCAGCTTCAATTCAAAGTCAGTCTCAATTCCGATCATTCGGAATTAAGATAATTTAGCCTCAATTCAGTTTAGAATCAGTCTCAATTCAGAGTCAGTCTGAATTCCGATCATTCAGAATTAACCTCAGTTGAGATTTAGTTCCAATTCAGGATTATTCAGTCTCAATTCGGAGTCAGTTTTAGTTCAGATAATTCAGAATTAGTCTTAATTCAGACTCAGTCTCAATTCAAATCATTCAGTCAGTCTCAGTTCAGATAAGTTAGAATTAAGATATTTTAGCCTCAATTCAGTCCCAATACAAAGTCAGTCTCAATTCAGATAATTCAGAATTAAGATAATTTATTCTCAATTCAGGTCATTCAAAGTCAATCTCAATTCAGTTCAGAATCAGCTTCAATTCAAAGTCAGGCTCAATTCCGATCATTCAGTCAGTCTTAAAGCAGATAATGCAGAGTCCATCTTAGTTCAGATCATTAAGAGTCACTCTAAATTCAGATCATTCAGAATTAGTCTCAATTCAGAGTCAGTCTCAGTTCAGATAATTTGGAATTAATTCAGATATTTTAGCCTCAATTCGGTAATTCAAAGTCAATCTCAATTCAGTTCAGAATGAGTCTCAATTCAGAGTCAGTCTCAATTCAGATAATTCAGAATTAAGATAATTTAGTCTCAGTTCAGATCATTCAAAAGTCAATCTCAATTCAGTTCAGAATCAGTCTCAATTCAGAGTCAGTCTGAATTCCGATCATTCAGAATTAACCTCAGTTGAGATTTAGTTCCAATTCAGGATTATTCAGTCTCAATTCGGAGTCAGTTTTAGTTCAGATAATTCAGAATTAGTCTTAATTCAGACTCAGTCTCAATTCAAATCATTCAGTCAGTCTCAGTTCAGATAATTTAGAATTAAGATATTTTAGCCTCAATTCGGTCCCAATACAAAGTCAGTCTCAATTCAGATAATTCAGAATTAAGATAATTTATTCTCAGTTCAGGTCATTCAAAGTCAATCTCAATTCAGTTCAGAATCAGTCTCAATTCAGAGTCAGTCTGAATTCAAATAATTCAGAATCAGCTTCAATTCAAAGTCAGTCTCAATTCCGATCATTCAGAATTAAGATAATTTAGCCTCAATTCAGTTCAGAATCAGTCTCAATTCAGAGTCAGTCTGAATTCCGATCATTCAGAGTCAGCTTCAATTCAAAGTCAGGCTCAATTCCGATCATTCAGAATCAACCTCAATTCAGAATTAGTTCAAATTCAGGATCATTCAGTCTTAATTCGGAGTCAGTCTCAGTTCTGATCATTCAGAATCAGCTTTAATTCAGAATCAATCTCCCAGTGAGTTGTTCCTGACAGTAATGAGTTGTGTTTGAAATGAGAAAATACAAACAATAATAGTAAAACAGCAGAGGAGCTAAAGGAAATCCAACAGAATTGTCCTGTTGTGTTTCAGGAAGACTTCTGGAAGAGATACACAGGTAAATATACACAGTGACGTCAAGTGCAGCTTACACACTTACACTGATAAAAACAGATCACATTTCATGAATAATTACATAATTAAAGAGGTTTTTAAATGTTGCACATAAATTTGTAAGTTAGTTTAACTGAAACTCCATAGCAATGACCTAACAACCACGCAGAACTCCTTAGACTGCACTGAAACAGTCTGACGGCCACCGACAGCGAGTTTGAACAAACTCCACTCACAGAGTCTTAAGATGCTGTAAATCTGTCATTTGCCTCTTCAGCGGTGGATTATTGTGATTCGGGACCGTGTCAGAACGGAGCCACGTGTGTGGATCAGACAAACGCATACATCTGCATCTGTCCAGTTAAATTTGAGGGGCGACACTGTGACAAAGGTAACACATAAACATCACAACACAACACAAGGAGCATGTACTTATGTTAATCCTGTCGTACATCCCACAGAAATATTTCCACCCACCTCCTACGGATGTTTGTACAAAAACGGCGGCTGCGAGCACTTCTGTATAGAAATCAGTGATTCTTCTCACCGCTGTGATTGTGCACCTGGATACACGCTACACACAGACAACAGCAGCTGCGTGCCAGCGGGTCAGTTTGCAAACACAGGCATCTCAGCCACTGGCTCTGTTCAGAGTACTAACCACTGTCTAGACTAGTAGCACATCACACAGTGTGCGCTATACAACTACACACAAACTCACAGAGCGGCGTCCGGTTATCAGCTGGTACTCGCCATTTGTAATGTTCAGTTTTCTTTAAAAGTGTCTGAACTTTTTGCAGTGCAGCCTAATAAATCAGCAAAAATCAATGCTGCTATCACTGCTGATTAGAAATGAAGGGTCGAGTCAAACGCATTGCATTGTGGGATATAGTGTGTAACAGTGAACTGTGGTTCTATACTGCACATTTTGACATGTCATTGGTCATGCAGGTGTTCAGTGCATACAGAAAATTAAAATACTAAGCATTAAATATGCTGCAAACTGCAAAGCTCGCAGATATAGTACGTTAGTATGCTGGTACGCTATTCCCAACAGTCAGTGCGTCCGAAATAGCATACTTTCCGAGTATGAACTTACTTCACCACCATTAAAAAAGTTATTTTAAAGTTATTTATAGTATAAATGTGTGTGTAGTATGAAATTTGGACATACTACATCTGTCATCACTGACGTGTGAATTGCAGCATCAGTTGCATTGGTTCACTGCCATTTATAACTCCATTGGCCTCATGGGATAGTATAGTGTCTTCTAGGTGCACACTATGGAATCTTAACAGATTTAGTAGATTATCCAAGAAGTACGGGACGGGAGTAAGGGACATATGCATATTCGGACATAGGGAGTATGTAAGAGATTATTCATATTTTGAGCTCCATTGCACATCAGTAAGCAGGATTTAAGACACACCTTTATCCAGAGCAACTTACTGTGCATTGAATTGAAGATATAAATTTCATCAGTTCACACCTGAAATTCGAACCCATGACCTTGGCGTTGATAGCGTTATGATCTACTGATTGAGCTACAGGAATAACTCTAAAACCGTCATGTTTTGTGCTACAAGGCCACGCTGTTGTTGATGTAAACCCTTGTTGTCTTTCTCATCATGTGCTCAGATGGTTTCCCGTGTGGAAGGCTGGTGTACAAGGGTGTGGGTCCGAGGATAGTGAAGGGTAACGTGTGTCCTAAAGGACATTGTCCATGGCAGGTGAGGATTCATGAGGAAATCAGACGAACAACATTTCAATTCCACGATCAGAAAAACTTTCTCTGGACACTCCTAAAAGTAAAGCTTCCAAAAGTTTGGCAGTAGAAGAACCACTTTCGATTTCCCAAAGAACCTTTCAAAGATCTGTTCCTTAAAATCACATTTGTTTCGTGCCATCTATGGTTTCTATATACTATAAATAACCTTTATTTTAAAGAGTGTGCAGTACTTTCACCAGAATCCATTTGTCCTTCATATGATTGGTGTTTTCTCAGTCAGTGTCTCTGTGCGTCTCCTCCACAGGCTTTACTAGAGCACAATTCACAGTATAAATGCGGTGCTGTTATTCTAGATTCCCAGTGGATTCTCACCGCAGCTCACTGCGTTTGGGAAAAGGATCCAAACCACCTGCAGGTAACAGTTGGTAAGAAATGACTTGATCAGGAACTACCATCATCATTATTGGGTTTGTCTCTGGGAGTTACAGCAATTGCAAAGTACAAGTGTGTCAAATACTGAATTAGAATTTAGAAACTTTGGACTGAAAATGGGGAAAAAACTGGCTTCTCCCAGTTGACTGTTGGGATCTTTTCTTTCAAGCTCATTTCATCTTCTGCGGCAGGTGAACACATCCGTGGCAAAGACGAAGGAACCGAACAGATGAGGAAAGTGTCTAAGGTGTTCATCCACCCTCTGTTCAACCACTCCAGCACCGACAATGACATCGCTCTGCTGCGTCTGCTCAGCCCCGTCACGCTCGGCCCCTTCGCTATTCCCGTCTGCCTTCCCCCGGTCAACGGCACGTTCGGACACACCATAGGAGCCGTTCGCATGTCCACCGTCAGCGGATGGGGTCATCTGGCGCAGTCCGGTCCGCCGTCTCTGGTTCTTCAGAAGCTGGAGGTGCCGAGGGTGTCTTTAGACGAGTGCAAGGCGAAGTCGGGTCTGAAGGTGACCAGGAACATGCTGTGCGCCGGCTTCATCGAGGGCGGCCGTGACTCCTGTCAGGGGGACAGCGGAGGGCCGCTGGTCACCTGCTATAAGAACACATGGTTTCTCACGGGAATCGTGAGCTGGGGCAAAGGCTGCGCTCGCGCCGGCTTCTACGGCATCTACACGCGCGTGTCCGTCTTCGTGGAGTGGATTGCGAAGACCGTAGCCGCCGCATGAACACAAGAGTTTCTGAATGTTGTTAAAGGTGAAATGTGTTCAGATTTCAGTCACCGTAAAGGGCCGTTCACACCCGTTTTTGCTCTGAAAAATGCCAGGTGTGGGCAGACTTGTTTCGAGTTAAACTTACTTTAATTAGAGTGCTATTTTAGAATCACTGTGACACTTTCACAACATTGATTAGGTTGA
Source organism: Labeo rohita (assembly GCF_022985175.1). Taxonomy (NCBI): domain Eukaryota; kingdom Metazoa; phylum Chordata; class Actinopteri; order Cypriniformes; family Cyprinidae; genus Labeo; species Labeo rohita. The sequence continues at coordinate 50,124,040 of NC_066869.1, read as the reverse complement.
GCGGCCCGACGTGTCGATCGTATGAGCTTGGACTTATGATTTTCACCCTACAGCATTGTGTAAGAAACACTGGCACTGGCAAACACCAGAAAAAAAACAATAATTTGGTTATTTTTGCAAATCATTTTGGTTTAGAAAAATAACACATCTCACCTTTAAGGATGCATAAAAACACATGTGCGTATATATACTAAAGATGGCAGAACGTGATGTAATATGTATTATGTATCACTGGAATAAGCACATATATTAGCACAAATAAACTTTTTGAAATGTTGTCCTGTCGTGGCATTTTTGTGGTTCAATAAGGGAGGGTTTTTAAACCCTGAGGGGTGGAGAGTGTTTAGACTTCAGACCTTTGAACCTGCAGCAGAGGACAGGAACGGACAAACTAAACCGCTGCTCAACATGTGTCTCCTGTCAAGCTTTTATGTCCTCTTGGGTCTTTACAGCTGTCATTCAGCTACAGGTAACTAAACCAAATACAGATCCACATTATACCACACAATCCGGCAGTGTTGTGTATAATGGGGGTGTTTGTGTCGTTCAGTGTTTGTGGGGAAGGACGAGGCTCATGGGGTTTTGATCCGGACCAAACGGGCAAACGCTGGCTGGTTTGAGGAGCTGAAGATGGGTAATCTGGAAAGGGAGTGTCTGGAGGAGAAGTGTTCATATGAGGAGGCGCGGGAGGTGTTTGAACACACGGAGGCCACCGTCAGTATTACAAACACACACGTTCAGTGTGATGTCTAGAAAACTAAGAGTGGAGCACGGGGCACAAACTAACACGGGGTTAATTGTAACACACGTGGTTTAAATATTTCCACACATGCTAGCATAACCAAATTTACAGTATTTACTGGTTGCCATAACAACACTATATAGAGAAAAACGTGCGGCAAAATTCAAAAGCCTTTTCAAGATATCGCTGAATCATTTTTTTACCGTAGTACAAGTACATTTCTGGCTGAAGTAAATTTTTCATCTCAGTTTTTAGTTTTAAAGGGGTCATCGGATGCCCATTTTCCACAGGTTGATATGATTCTTCAGGGTCTTAATGAAAGTCTATAATATACTTTAGTTAAAAATTCTCAATGGTTGTGTAAAACTACACCATTTTTACCTTGTCGAAATGAGCTCTGCAAAAATCATCTCATTCTGGTCGAGGCTGCTTTAAATGCAAATGAGCTCTGCTCTCCGCCCCTCTCTTCTCTCTGTGGAGTGACGAGCCTGTTTACTTTAGCTGTGAAACGTGCTAACTAGCAGGTTATTAGGAAAGGTGATTGTAGAGATTCATAAAAAAAATCCCTTATACTCACTTCTGCTGTAAGTGAAGCTGAATCACGAATTATTCATGCGAACACAGACGGATATATGTAGATCGGGAGGCGCATTCCCTTCTCAAACAAACGTAATCCACTGCATCTTCAGCGGCTCAGATGTCAGGGGTAAATGACGACCACTGTGTTCATTATTACATCCAGCAACACAACACCTCAATTGCTCAATCGGAGATATTCTTGTCTAACTTACATCCCTGCTCCAGCATCAAATCATGGAGGTTGGACTGTTACAGCTGATCTGAGGTAAGACGCTCATGTCAATCAACTATGGTGGGAGTGGCCTCTGCATCTGAGAACGGCTCGATTTGAAAAGGGGATATTATTTTTACAGATTAATTAAAAACCACGGCATGGATTTTTATCATTATAGGGTAGATTTGTACATACACTGACAACACACATTAATGTTCAAACATGTTAAAGTGAACTTAGCATCCGATGACCCCTTTAATTTAAAATGAGAGAAATCTGCTATTATTTTAATCTCCAACTTGTTATTCATTTGTTTAGATAATTTATTAATGCTTCGATCAGGGCTGTCCAGCATGGTTGCGATGTGTTCATTGTCAAACTCCAAAATTAGATTACTTTTAATTCATAAAAATTATTTTTAAAAAAATATTTTAAAAAGTTAATAGTTTTATTTTATTGACAAAATATTTTCGTCTGTCTTGCATATTTTTTTCATTCGATCAGATCACATTTTAAGCTGTCATATGGTCATGTTACAACATGCTCCTTTGATGTTACAATGTACCCCACCTACGGGGCATGTTGTCACACTTTTCTTTTCAACATATACAATGTAATTATGAAACAAAACTGACATATTTATACTAGACAAATGTTAATGTGGATAAAAACATTATACTCTGAATCTCACTTGGATTTACACAAAATGAGAAATTCAAAAAGTGTTAGGTTGTGCCCCGCGCTCTCCTACTCAAGTGTTTGAATGAGATGTTAAACTTGATCTCAAGCTGCTTAAATCTTTGTGTTAGTTGTGTATTTTATTAGTGCAATGCAAGCAAATGTCTAACTAATGTCTCCATACAGAATGAGTTCTGGAAGAACTACAATGGTGAGATTTTGAAATTATTTTGAAAACTCATCTTCATGACACTGTCCTTCATTCTGTGTGATTATGATGAATCTTTGTGTTCGTCTGCAGTTCAAGATCTTTGTGGATCAAATCCATGTGTGAATAACGGGCTCTGCACGACTCAGAACGCAGAAACCTACACGTGTCTGTGTTCGCCGGGATTCAGCGGACGCAACTGTGAGCAGGGTGAGAACATCAGCACTACACCTCCAAAACAAAGATTCACATGTAATGTAGTCACCCCCATGTCATCCAGGATGTTCATGTCTTTCTTTCTTCAGTCGTAAAGAAATTATGTTTTTTGTGGAAAACATTTCAGCATTTTTCTCCATATAATGGACTGATATGGAGCCCTGATTTTGAACTTCCAAAATGTAGTTTAAATGCAGCTTCAAACGATCCCATCTGAGGAGGAAGGGTCTTATCTAGCGAAACGATTTTCATTTAAAAAATGCAGTTTAAATACTCTTTAATGTCAAACGCTCGTCTTGTCTTTCTCTCCCTGAACTCTGTGTATTCTGACTCAAGACAGTTAGGGTTTGTCGAAAAACTCAATCATATTTTCTCCCTCAACTTCCAAAAATCATTTCAAAATCATCCTACATCACTGCAGAAGAACAGACACAGTCTTCGCAAAGTGAACATGCAAAGAAGATCAAACACCCTTAACAAAAAAGGTAAATCAGTGATATAGGACGATTTTGAAGTTGATGGAGAACATGAGATGGGAGTTTTTCCACATTCACTAACTGACATGAACTGGAACAAACACAGTCCAGGGAGAGCAAGACAAGACAAGCGTTTGACATTAAAAAGTATATAAATTGCATTATTTTTATGAAAATAACTGACCATTTCGCTAGATAAGACCCTTCTTCCTTGGCTGAGATCGTTTACAACCGCACTTTTTGAAGCTGCATTTAAACTGCATTTTGAAGTTCAAAATCGGGGCACCACATCAGTCCATTATAAGGAGAAAAATCCTGAAATGTTTTCCTCAAAAACATAATTTCTTTACGACTGAAGAAAGAAAGACATGAACATCTTGGATGACAAGGTGGTGACTACATTATCTGTGAATTGTTGTTTAGGAAGTGGACTTCTCCTTTAAACACAACATTTATAAAATAAAATGAGTTATAAAATTAAAAAATGTCTTGTTGGAGACCAGAAGTTACCCATTAATGACAAAAAAATAAAAAATAAAACGTCTTCCGTTTAATGCCACTTCCTGGGTGAAATGTTTCACTCCTTATGGGAAGTTACACAGAAGTTACACGTTAGAATAGCTACATATGATAATGTTAATGTTACAGCTGATAATAGTTTATCACCCATATCTAAAAGTTCTCTCTGTAAAGTGATTTGTGCTTCAAAACTCTGAAGGCGCCCACTGTACGTGAAGCTTGTCTGAACAGAGCTTGACCTTCAGAAAGAGTAACGTCATCACCGTCACGTCCTTGAAGTGAAGAACAAACAAAATCCTGATTCGGGCACAAGAACATGTTTTCCCTTTTACTCCTCAGTGATTAAAGTGGTTCCGGACTCCTGCCTGCATGATAACGGCGGCTGCGAGCACTTCTGCGTGGAGGACGGCGCTCAGCGTAACTGTTCCTGTGCGGACGGATATTTCCTAGGGTCAGACGGTCAGAGCTGCGTGACACACGGTGAGACTAACGCTGAACGCACACGTAACTGCTAATCAGGTGACTCAGTAACTCCCCATCATCTGTTTAGCATTCAGTGCTGTTGTATAATGTCTTCATCATGAGTCTGTACATAAAACGCTGCAAACGCTGTTACAGAGGCTTTTCCGTGTGGGAAGATTCCTCTTCTTCAGGCTGGAGACGCTGCTGCGAATCCTCAGGCCGATGTGAGGTCTCGTATCGTTGGTGGAAGCGAATGTACTAAAGGTCACTGTCCCTGGCAGGTACTGGCGATCACCACACAGAATCCACCTGTTCACGGGTCACGCTGAACTTTAGCGTCAAACATCTGTGTGTGTTGATGGACAGGTGCTGCTGAAGTACGGTCAGAAGGGTTTCTGTGGAGGTGTGATCTACAAAGCCACCTGGATCCTCACAGCCGCCCACTGCTTGGAAAAACTCAGTGTCAGGTTCCTGAAGATCGTCGCAGGTACAGTCGCTCTCGAACAGATTGTGAAGGAAATTATTGCACTCATGAAAACATGACAAAACTACATCAGATTCAAGGCGCGCCAAATCTCATGTGAACAGTCAAATTCATTTTTGTAATAGTCCACTTCCAGCAAACTTCCAACTATAAGTAACTTTGCAACTACATGTCAACTAACAGTCAACCAAGTATTAGTAGACAGTGTTGGGGAAAGTTACTTTTAAAAGTAATGCATTACAGTGTTGTGTTACTCCCTAAAAAGTAACTAATTATGTTACTTAGTTACTTTTGAATTACTTTTTGAATATGGGCAGGGCTTGGTTGTTTCTAATATAAAAAGTACTATTTTTGGAAAATGTAAAGCCCTTTCACACCAAAAGTAAAATGAATATGCCTCAGGCTGAAGGACATGTAAGTTCATGTCTGTATAGCAGAACGCAGGAAACGAAAGCTCAGCGCTCATCTTCAGTAAAAAAGAAACACAAATGTTATGTTTGTCTAAAGTCATTTTTGCTTGTTAGTATGGTTGAATTGGATCATCAAAGGACGGCAGCAAAGACACTGGTTAATAAGATGGGATAAAACACAAGGACATTTGTGTAATTTTAATGTAATTATTGCAGGTTTGCACCATATTCTATTCTATATTCTAAGTTTGTGTTTTACAGTTTTGGTAAACCGTAAATGGGAAAATAAAGTAACTTGCGTTACTTCTTTGAAAAAGTAACTTAGATATTTTCTTGTAAATTTACAACTAATGTGTTACTTGACACTTCAGAATAGGGAACACTTATTTACTATTAACTACGACTTTTCCCTCATTAAATTCCTATTTTGCTGCTTATTAGTAAGGTAGTTGTTAGGTTTTGCCTAATTAGTACTAATAAATGGCTAATATTCTAGTTATATGCATGTTAATAAGCAACTAGTTAAGGAACCGTAAAATAAAATGTTACCGTAATATGATTATGTAACTTGCATTATCTGTAATGCGTTAACACTGTTAGTAGTCTGTCTGCATTATGTCTCCTCACACTTTGCTTTGATGCTGAGTTAGTTGACAGTTACTTACAGTTCATAGAATGTCTAAAGTGGACTGTCAAAATAAAATGGAATCAAATTCACTTCATAACCAAAGTGATACACACGATACATATGTGAATGTAAACAGAGGAGAAAAAAACATTAAATGACACAAAATGAGTCTGAATATTACAGCCGAACAAACCCGCACCAGATTATGTTATTCATAATAATCAACAACATTATCGAGAAGAGACAGTCACTGCTCTTAATTGATTTCTAACAGTTGATTTGCATCTTTACACAAGTACTAATTTATACATAAATATTAATTTTTTGAATAAAGCAATAAAGTGCTGCAGCCGTGTGGTTAAAACCCAGAAGACAAAGGGGGCGTTTACACAACACTACTAAAAATAGAAGGAAAAAAAAACTGTTTATGTTTATTTTGTTCGTTTATTTACACATCAGTGTTTGTTGGGGCCTGAAAACGCAAACTTTTGTTATCGCCTTTGCAAACAACAAAAATGTGAATTTGTGAAAATGGTGACATCATGTGCATTCATACACTATTACGTGTTCACCTACACGAATACATGTGTGACCCTGGACCACAAAACCAGTCATAAGTATCATGGGTATTTTTGTAGCAACAGTCAACAATATATTGTTTGGGTCAAAATGATCCATTTTTCTTTAATGCCAAAAATCATTAGGAAATTAAGTAAAGATCATGTTATTTGATATTTTGTCAATTTCCCACCATAAACATATGAAAACTTAATTTTTGATTAGTAATATGCATTGCTAAGAACTTTATTTGGACAACTTTAAAGGTGATTTTCTCAATATTTTGATTTTTTTGCACCCTCCGATTTCCACATACTTTACCAAATATTGTCCTGTCCTAACAAACCGTACATCAATGGAAAGCTTATTTATTCAGATTTCAGATGATGTGTAAATCTCAATTTCAAAAAACTGACCCTCATTACTTCTTTTTGTGGTCCAGGGTCACATATGTGTAATGTACAATATTAATCTGTTTACATTTTACAGCAAAATGTCCAATATTGTCAAGTTACTGTATGTTTACCACAGACCCTGTTTTACTCTGAAATGTAAAAATCCCATTATAAGAACCCATAGAATCGATGGCAAATTAGTCGCCTGGGTCTTGACGTCACGGCTGCAGCGCTCTATTCAGTGACAGCTCTATGTGTGTGTTGTCTGTGACTCAGGTGAGCATAACATCGACGTGGACGAAGGCACAGAGCAGGTCATCCAGGTGGAGCAGATGCTCATGCACCCGAACTACGTGTCCGAGACCTCAGACAACGACATCGCTCTGCTGCGTCTGCGCAAGCCCATCGTCTACAGCACGTACGTCGTTCCCGTCTGCCTGCCGCTGCGAGACATGGCCGAGCGAGAGCTGTGGGCCGTCAGCAAGCACATGGTGAGCGGCTGGGGCAAACGCAGCGAGGACGGGCCCACGTCACGCGTGCTGCGCCTCCTGCACGTGCCCCGCATCCGCACGCAGGAGTGCGTCGAGAGCAGCAACGTGACGCTCACCAGCAACATGTTCTGCGCCGGATACATCGAGGGCAAGCAGGACTCGTGTAAAGGGGACAGCGGCGGACCGCTGGTGACCCGCTACAGGAACACCACCTTCCTGCTGGGCATCGTGAGCTGGGGGAGAGGCTGCGCCCGCCCGGGGTCCTACGGCATCTACACGCGTGTCTCCAACTACCTGCAGTGGATCCTCCAAGAAACGGCCAATTACACGGCTACAACACAATGAAGTGTTAAAGCACAGTGAATCTTCTATTTATGTTTGATCGTGACTGATTCTCTTCTGTATGTTTGATATTTTATCCTTCATTATCTCATTCACAAATAAATAATTCAGTAGTGTGTAAATGATCTGTGCTAATGGGGTTTATATGCTTGTGTGTGCTTGTGTGTAAAGGTGTGGCTGCATTTACCGCTACACATTTTGTAGGCAAATTCAAATTGGAATCTGCATGATAAGTTTTGCGTGAGGGTGAAAAATGCCCACGTGCAAATTACATTCATGTTCAAGTTGGTCATGCAGATTCGCCGCAGTGACCCGCAAAAATCACACAGCTGTCAAAAATGCATCGTATTTGTAGCGGAAATGCTCCGCCTACTCCTTCCCCGCTCAGCCATAAAGCAGCAAACGCTCGACACTTTTTGTTCCACTGGTTTCCATTCATAAACATGCGAACGCAGGAGACAGGAAACACACACTCGTGTGAATTTCGCAGCATTGAAAGTTCATATTCTTATCACTTGTAAGACGTGTGACCAATAGTAGATTGATAGGCCATGGTGTGACCTCTTTTAGCTAAATTAAGTGAATGCAAACTTTAAAGGGGTCATTGGATGCAAAACTCGCTTTTACATGTTATTTGAACATTAATGTGTGCACACAACCACCCGATAATGATAAGAATCCACCCAGTGGTATTTTTTAGTCCTTATAAGTAATATCCCTCTTTTTTAAATCGAGCCATTCTCAGCTACTTGTCAGTGTGACATCACAACGGCCAGGGCCACTCCCACGATAGTTGATTGACAAGGCCGTCTTCCCTTAGACCCGCCCTGATGAGCTGTGACGGTCTGACCGCCATTGGATCGACTCCTTTGCAGGGAAAGACAAGAATGTCTTCGATTGAGCGACTGAGGTGTTTTGTTGTTGGACGTAATAATGACCATAGCAGTCGTCATTTACTCCCGGCAATCTACGTAAATGCGTCTATGTTTGTGCGAATCATCTGTGATGCAGCTTCACCTACAGCAGACGTGAGTATAAGAGCTTTATGCATCTTTGCAAATTGCTTTTCTTAATAATGTGCTAGTTAGCTAGTTTCGTTAAAACCCTAAAGAATCCTGTCAACGACTGCAGAGCTGCAGTAAAGCGCAAGAGCAGACTCCATATGTTCAATTTTATTTTTTTTACAAATGTGTTCTAATTTTGCATGCTCAAAGTCTAGTGTGACCACAGCTTTAAGAAAGGATCTTTAAGAAATCTGATAACAGGTGTTGATCACAGGAGATCAGATTCTGATCAGATTCCCAAAAATGCAACTAATAACAGGGGAAAACTGATAGTAACACCAGTCAATTTTGTCTTTGTGGGGACATATTTGGTCCCCGTGAGTTTATAAATCAGACAGAATGAAGCTCTGTGCCTGTAGTTTCGTGTGGGGGGTAGATTTAGGTGTAGGGTTAGGATAAGGAGATAGAAAATACAGTTTGGACAGTAGAAAAACCATGATGCCTATGGAATGAACCCATAAAACATGAAAACGCCACGCGTGTGTACGTGTGTGTGTGTTTACTGTAGATGACAAACATCAGGAAAAAATATTTTCTATTAGTTACGCTTTGACTAATTAGTTATTTGTTCTTTCCAACATGAAAATGTCTGTATGGGACTTTTAGATCAAAGCCTGAACAAAAATAATTGTACTTACTGTGTGTGTGTGTGTGTGTGTGTCTGACTGAATCTCGTGAAAAGCCTCACAGCGGATCAGTGCAATCTGCAGCCCTTTGCTCCGGATCGAGCGGCTCAGTGTTTCAGTAACTCGGTTTCCGCCGCTGAACATGAACACTCGTGCTGTTGTGTTGGTGTTTGTGCTGATATGTCACGGATCCGACGGCGGTAAGTAGACAAAACAACACTGAAAAAACTGCGAGTGACGCGACACGAATGAGAACTCTCCCGTTATAAAAGACTCTGTGTTCTAACGGGAGTGTTCGCGTGTGTCGCGTCGCTCGTTTGTCGTTAAAGTGAGTCTTAAATGATTCGCGTATCAAACTACCTTCGGTTGCCGGTGTTTTCAGTGTTTCTTGATAAAGATGACGCCAGCTCGGTGCTGCAGCGCGTCAGACGCGCCAACTCCGGCTTCCTTGAGGAGATGAAGCGCGGGAATCTCGAGCGCGAGTGCGTCGAAGAAACCTGCGACTATGAGGAAGCGCGCGAAGTGTTCGAAGACGACACGAAGACGGTACGTTACTCATCATTTTATTATTTTATTTAATTGATTTATTGTATTTAAATGTTTTCATTTTTATTTAATGCTTGTGAATTTGTTTTGTTCTCTTTTGCAGAAACAGTTTTGGTTGAGTTACTCTAGTAAGTTTATGTGACGCCCCCCACACCTCTTTTTTTTTAAACGTTGAACATTATTATTTATTAGTTTTTAGTGCAGGTATGAAGAATGAAACCTGTAATGATAAAATGGCTAAAATGCAGTATTATTCAGGCCAGGCCTGTAGTTAGCAATGGCACTTTGTAAAGAAACGTCGCGCCTGCGCACACAGCTGTAGACTGAACACGCAATGCACATGCGCGCGTCCAAAACGTGCACTTCAAAATGTTAAAAAGTTTGCGTTTTCAGTCCCCCAAAAATCATTATGTAAATGAATGTCCAAAACTGTTTTTAGTTAAAAAAGGTGTCATGTAAACACCCCTAAAATTCTCCAGCTCTTTAAAGTCAGGTGGATTCTGATTGGCTGTCAGTAGCTGCATTTCCATTACCCTGCAAATTGCACCAATTGAAAATATGCATAATGGAATAGCTTGTAGCTCATAATTTTTAGCTTGTAGGTTCGAAAAAGGAATATATGCAAAACTTTTTTTCACATTTACAGGTCACCTGGCGTACACAAGAAAGTCACATGATCATTCTTTATTGTACTATAACCTCCAAAAAACAAGTATAGCTCTCAAGTATAATGGGCTTTCCTTGCCATTAATGCTTAGACAACCCCGTATTTACACTGCACACGACTGTGGTGCATTACGGCTCCAAAACGGCCACCTATTACTCTAGTCAATGCTTGAGTTTGTACCAGCTGTGCTGCAGCACATTTCACAAGCGCCCCAGAAGAGTGTCCGCACCGCTTCACTACAGGTACACTCATAAGCCTCCTTCGATTAAGAAAAAACGACCAACATCTATTGCCATGACTTATTGCGAGAGGAAAACTTTATGTTTTAGTTGCATAACATCGGTTAATGGAACCACCGTCATCTCGCAATTCTTTTATCAACATTTATAAAATATCACAAACGTTTTGTGCAAATCTGTAATAGAAATGCACCTAGTGTTTTTACTGTTCATCACTTGTTTTATAGTTCTTTTTTGGACTTTTATTGGAGCAATTATTAAAACTTTAGTTATCTTAATCGTTATAGATTTGGTTCTTGCTGAGGGCGGCCACTACTGTAACAGTGACTGTGGTAAATATGGACACTCTTCTGCAGGACTGTTTTGATTTCATTAAAGATGATTACACGTACTTCTGGATGACAGGAGTATTTATACACCAATATTTAAGTCAAAGGTTCTGTTTCTTCTAAATGAGTTTGTTTCAGCTCAGTTCAGGATGAACTTTTTTTTTTTAATGTAGCTGTTATCTCATGTCAATGCTCATATGATTTTGTGCACATTTTTATGTATAAATAAGATAAGGAGCCCTGCTTGACCAATCCGTGCAAGAACAATGGCACATGCATCTATCTGGCCAACACCTACTACTGTCTGTGTCCGGAAGGCTTCGAGGGCAAATACTGTGAGAAGGGTACGTGAACATCATGACACGTGTGAGACAGCCACAAGCGTGTTCTTTGGTGAAACCTCATATAACGTCGATTTGGCTGGTAGGGTTTGAGGAGATGCTGAAGTGTCAGTATGTGAACGGAGGCTGCGAGCAGTTCTGTGACGATTCCGGACCCAGACGCACATGCAGCTGCGCCGCGGGATACGAACTGGGAGCTGATGGGATGTCATGTGTTACTGCAGGTGGGAAAAGTCCTGCGTTTAAAAAAAGACCAAAACTTTACAGACCTTCAGATTTCTCCAAACTAACAAAGTATTCGAAGTACACAAGGCATATAAAACTTTAAAACTCTAACAGGCAAGCTTCTGTTGATCAAGCATTCCAATGTGTTTTGTGTGCATCTGCAGTCGAATATCCATGCGGAAAGATTCCACTTCAGAAAAACACTGTTTACTCCCAAAAACAGTTTGTGGGTGGAATTCACTGTCCTAGAGGTCACTGTCCTTGGCAGGTAACTGTAAAAGTGCACGTCGCCTCGCAGCATCATGAGAATGAGCGACTGAATGACTGATAAGTGTATTATTTGTCTCAGGTGTTGATAGATTATAATGGTGAGAGTCTGTGCGGAGCGGCTCTTCTGGACGATAACTGGGTGGTAACCGCTGCACACTGCGTCCATCACAAGGACATAAAGCGTTTGAAGGTCATCACAGGTATACGAAGTGTTTCTGTCGTTCTGGGTTGTAAAGTCCAGTAAATGTTACTATTAAAAGTAATGCATTACTCCCTAAAAAAGTAACTGATTATGTTACTTTTGCGTTACTTTAAAATCTGGGCTGGGGTTACTTGTTTGTTTTTAATTTAAAAAAGTTATATTGCTGGCAAATGTAAAAGCCTTTTAACACCAAAAGTGAAATAAATAAGCCTCAGGCATTCTGGATTGCATGATGAATAGCGTACAGAAGAAGACATTTCAACAGTCTCAACACAGAAACACTGAAACATGAATGTTATTGTATCCGGTCTTGATGCAGTGAGTTGGTTTGTCCTCAGGTGATCATGACCTGGACGTGATGGACGGCTCGGAGGAGGCGTATAATGTCGCTCGTGTGGTCATCCATGAGAACTACGACCCCGTGTCACTCGATAGCGACCTGGCCCTCCTGCAGCTGAGCGAGGAAGCCAAGCGCTCCGCGTACGCCGTGCCCGTTTGCCTGCCGACGCCACAGCTGGCGCAGGGCGAGCTCGAGGCCGTCCGCTTCCACGCGCTCAGCGGATGGGGCAAGCGAACCGTAGGGGACAACATCCACCCGTCCAAAGGCCTCGAAGCCCCGTCGTCCTCCACACTGCAGCGGCAGGCCGTCCCCCTGTTGCCCGCAGCGCAGTGTGCAGCGAAGAGCGGCGTCAACGTCACCGCAAACATGTTCTGCGCGGGTTACGCCGAGGGCGGCAAGGAGTCCTGCAGGGGACACGACGGCAGTCCGCTCGTCACCCGCTACGATGGAACGTCCTTCCTGACGGGCGTCGTGTCGTGGGGTAAAGGCTGCGATCAGCCGGGGTACTATGGGATTTACACCAAAGTGGCCAACTTCTTGAAATGGCTTGAGACGGTTATGAAAACCCCCGTCGAGCAGCTGAATATCAGCAGGTCTCCAGTTGAGCCGACTGCTCACAATTAACGTCTCTAACAGAGATTTGAAATAAAACAATCAGTTGTTTCTGAGTTGTCTGAGTTTGTCATTCATGCATCTGATCCTCATGTTGGTTTTAGAGATCGTTCAGGTGTGTTTGAGGGACAGTTAGGCAGTCATTAACTGAAACAGCATTGATTTTCTTGCGCAGATGTTGCTCCAGTCTAATCATACACCAGATGTGACCCCGTGTAGGGTCAGATGTCAGACGTTCTGTATGTTTTTGTGTATGTTATATTCATCTGATAAACAGATATGAGGTTTAGATATTCCCATAAAAGAGAGTTAACAGCCTTCATCTCTGTGATCTTTAAGAGGACAGAAATGTTCACCAGTTATCACCAGCACTTTAAGATCATTTGCTTATGTTATTCCACATTTGTAAGTCTTGTTGGATAAAAGCATCTGCTAAGTGAATGCATGTATGTTCTGTTTGAGAAACAAAGTCAAGTTACTCCCTGCTAAACGTCCGCTTGCTGCGGTTCTCAAATCTCTGAGTTTGTGTAGAGAACATGAAACGAACTCATCCGAGAGGATTCGAGTAGTTTCATGACCTCTACACTGAAATATCACACGTGTCGTGAGTGTAAACGTTGCTGCTTTTCACTTTGTCCTCTTGTCAGTTTCTCCTCCCCTTGTTCCTGTGTCTCTCTCCCTCCCAGCGTTCAGTACATTGACCTTCTGTCTGTTTTCTGACGATCCTCTAATGTGAAAGAGCTGAACGCTGACAAACGACAATGTCTTGGGTCTTCTGGAATTTTCTTTGCTTGTTTCTAATACACTGTGTGAGTGCTGAAGGTGAGTGCGTCGTCTCGAACGAACAGACTGAAGCTTCAGGACGAATCGTATTTCTCTGTTTCTGTCCTGAAGATTTGTTGTTTAAGGCCTAATCAATGTCAGAGTGAGTTTGACCGTGCTAATGATCAGGTTTGGGTTATTTCACAACACTCGGCTCTTCTTCTGCTATCAGTCTCTGGTGGAGGGAGGTTTTTTTGATGATGATGATGATTAAGATGTGTTTCTCCAGTCTTCCTAAACACTCGAGATGCCAGTCAGGTCCTGAGCCGGCGTCGGCGCGCCAACACCATGTTTGAGGAGCTGAAGAAGGGAAACATGGAGCGCGAGTGTATTGAGGAGCGCTGCAGTTATGAGGAGGCCAGAGAAATCTTTGAGGATGTTAAAAAGACGGTCGGTGGTTTGTTTGTTCATTTTTAAATATTTAATCGGAAACGCTGTACCACCCCAGGCCCAAAACACCAGAGTCGTAACGACCGCTGACATTAGCTACATCTCAATCCACCTACTTTTTTATGCAATTTTTGGTATATACTGCATTTTAAAAAATGCTGGACGTAAACACCAAGATGTGCATCAAAATTGAGCATTAAAAACTCACATGCTCAGTTAAGTTAGTATCTGATAAAAACATGCACAATGAGTACAATGGAAACATCAAAAAAGTCATGTGACTTTGCCTCAACAGATCATGTGATTGGACAACTGAACGAACCATCACACCGATCTCATCGCACACCATCTCTACTATTGTTTTAATAATACTGAAGTGCCTGAGCCAATGTCCTTCATCAAAGCGATTTAGCATGAACATCTCCGTAACTGTCTCATATGATTGCGTTTCCAAACATCAGGCAACCAACGCAAAATAACACGACAGCGTTTGTTCCTGCGTCTCATCTGGCACATTTACAATGTAGAAAAAAGGGCCACAGTTTTACCGGTTGCAGCAACATTTTATTATTGATATTTTGCACCAGTTTCCCTTGTGAACGTGGGATTTGCAAATGTTTTATGCAATATTCTAATTTTGTGCATAAGTTAAATTCACAACATAGCTAGTGATGGACACGATTACTTCAGTATTCACCATTTAGAATGTATCCACTTGTAATATAAGTAAACATATTAAAAACATGTAGTAAAAATATTAATAACCAATTCTTTTACAAAACATGTTTTCTGTCAAAACTATAATCAGTGTGAATTTTCCCATAACAGAGTTAAACTATTGAACGTGATTTGACCAATACAAATACAAAAACACTGATCATGACTGTACGATATTTTGATGAAAATTAGATTTTTTGCTATTAAAATGTGAGCCTGCACAACAAAACCAGTCTTAAGGGTCAATGTTGAAATTGAGATTTATGGATCATCTGAAGGCTGAATAAATAAGCTTTCCATTGATGTATGGTTTGTTAGAATAAGACAATACTTGGCTGATATACAATCTAGATCTATCAACCAAAATCTGGAATCTGAGGGTGCAATAAATCAAAATACTGAGAAAATCTCCTTTAAAGTTGTCCAAATGAAGTTCTTAGCAATGTGTGTTACTAATCAAAAATGACGCTTTAAAATATTTACAGTGGAAAATGTACAAAATATCTTCATGGAACATGATCTTTACTGAATATCCTAACGATTTTTGGCATAAAAGAAAAATCAATCATTTTGACCCATACAGTGTATTTTTGGCTGTTGCTACAAATATACCCGTGCTACATACGACTGGTTTTTTGCTCCAGGGTCATAAATATCCAGATGTGAAAGCATGAGGTCTAAGTTTTATTCCAATGAAAGCAAATGTCAAAATAAATGCAGTTCGAAGTGCACGAGTGTGTTCATGTCATCTGATGGATGTGTTTTGTTTTCTCTCAGGAGGAGTTCTGGCACGTGTATGTCGGTGAGTCTGCAACGATCCAACGTTTCCGTTTGGTTTTAACGGTGAAGTAAGTCTTGATACGAGCGCTTATGTGTTCGGTGTTTGTTCAGATGGAGACGCGTGTTTGTCCCACCCGTGTCTCAACGGCGGCGAGTGTAAAGATGCAGTCGGGCCGTACACGTGTTACTGTCAGCAAGGCTTTAGGGGCTACAACTGTGAGATCGGTAAAGAGCCGCATGATGTTCAGTAATCGCACAATAGAGCGTCAGACCATCAGCAGCGCTGAGTCTCTCTCCTGTGTGTCCCGCTGCAGTTATTCCTGCGCTCTGCGAGAGCGAAAACGGAGGCTGCGATCATTTCTGCAGGGTGGAGAAGAACAACGTGGCCTGTTCGTGCGCTAAAGGCTACCAGCTGGCCGCTAACGGGAAGTCGTGTCAGTCTCAAGGTACATGGCGTTTTGATTCCGAGCGAGATGCTGCGGTTACCCTCAGCTTAAAGACTTTTCTGTTTCAGATCCTTTCAAATGTGGCGCCGTTTATCCTCCGAAGACCAGAAGCCTCTTAAGCACCTTACACATCAACAACACCAAGAATGAAGAAGAAGAGGAGACACAAGCCGAGACCACCGTCGAGCCTGTCGTAGTCACCACGAAACCTCCCGTCAACGAGAGCGGCAGCATATTCGGCTTAGTCGAGCAGGAGAGCGTGGATCTGATGGAGGAAGAACCCATTCTGCCTGTATCCTCTGGGGGAGGCCAAAGAATCGTAAACGGTGTGGCTTGTTCTCCTGGAGATTGTCCGTGGCAGGTAGAGACTTTTAATTGAGTTCTTCTCAGTTTTGCTCTTCTTTAGCAAGAAACTTTACTTTGGAAACGTGAAATATGCCCGTTTGAATGTGTTGCCTGTTCTCTCAGGCTCTTCTCATCAATGAGGACAACATCGGCTTCTGCGGCGGCACCATCTTAAACGAGTACTTCGTCCTGTCGGCCGCTCACTGCATGAACCAGTCGCTCTCCACCCGGGTGGTTGTAGGTACGACCTTTCAAATGAACACCAGCAAATGCTGTCTTGACTCTTTGCACTTTCAAAACTTCACCATTTGTGATCCTGGATCACAAAACCAGTCTTAATGGAGAAGTTCACTTCCAGAACAACAATTTATAAATAATGTAGTCACCCCCTTGTTCACCCCTCCAAGATGTTCATGTCTTTCTTTCTTCAGTCGTAAAGAAATTATGTTTTTTGAGGAAAAAACTGATATGGTGCTCTGAGTTTGAACTTCCAAAATACAGTTTAAATGCGGCTTCAAACGATCCCAAATGCGGTTGTAAATGATCCCAGCTGAGGAAGAAGGGTCTTATCTAGCGAAACCATCGGTTATTTTCATACAAATAATACAATTTATATACTTTGTAATGCCAAACGCTCGTCTTGTCTTACTCTGTCTGGACTGTTTTTGTTCCGGTTCATGACAGTTAGTGTTTGTCGAAAAACTCCCATCTCATGTTCTTCCTCAACTTCAAAATCGTCCTATATCGCTGTTTTACCTTTTTTGTTAAGGGTGTTTGATCTTCTTTGCATCTTCACTTTGCGAAGACTGTGTCTGTACTTCTGCAGCAATGTAGGATGATTCTGAAATGATTTTGAAGTTGAGGGAGAAAATACGATCAGAGTTTTTCGACATACCCTAACTGTCTTGAGTCAGAATACACAGAGTTCAGGGAGAGAAAGACAAGACGAGCGTTTGAGATTAAAGAGTATATAAATTGTATTATTTTTATGAAAATAACCAATCGTTTCACTAGATAAGACCCTTCTTCCTCAGATGGGATCGTTTGAAGCCGCATTTAAACTACATTTTGGAAGTTCAAAATCGGGGCACCCTATCAGTCCATTATATGGAGAAAAATGCTGAAATGTTTTCCTCAAAAAACACAATTTCTTTACGACTCAAGAAAGAAAGACATGAACATCTTGGATGACAAGGGGGTGAGTACATTATCTGTAAATCTTTGTTTTGGAAGTGAACTTCTCCTTTAAGTATCACGGGTATATTTGTAGCAATAGCCAACAATACATTGTATGGGTCAAAATGATTGATTTTTCTTTTATGCCAAAAATCATTAGGATATTAAGTAAAGATCATGTTCCATGAACATATTTTGTAAAGACTGCTGGGGTCTTTTTCTAAGAAGAAACATTATGGAGAGTTCAGAAAAGTCTCCATCTACCCTCACGAACATTGAGGAGAAATAACTGAGATATTAGACAGATCTCACTCCTGTTCGTGTCTTCCTCTCAGGTGAGTACAACACGTTGGCCAACGATGGTCATGAGGCGACGCACGACGTGGACGAAATTCTGATTCACAAGAACTACGTTTCCGACACCTACCACAACGACATCGCCCTCATCAAGCTCAGCAATCCCATCAAATTCACCAAATTCATCATCCCCGCCTGCCTGCCGGAGCGCGAGTTCGCCGAGCGCGTGCTGATGCTGCAGGAGGACGGTTTGGTGAGCGGCTTCGGGCGCGTGCGCGAGGGAGGCCTCCAGTCCACCATCCTGCAGAAGCTGACGGTGCCGTACGTCGACCGCGCCAAATGCATCGAGTCCAGCAAGTTCAAAATCTCCAACCGCATGTTCTGCGCCGGATACGACCAGGAGGAGAGGGACGCGTGTCAGGGCGACAGCGGCGGGCCGCACGTGACGCGCTACAAAAGCACCTGGTTCGTGACGGGCGTGGTGAGCTGGGGTGAAGGATGCGCCCGGAAGGGCAAATACGGCGTCTACACGCAGGTCTCCAAATACATCACGTGGATCCATAACGCCATGTCCAAAGTCATGCCGCAGATGGAAGCGTCTATAAAACCCAAAGCAAAGCGGGAGCTGCTTCAGAAGACGCCCGTACGAAGAGTCTGACGTCAGAGTGAATTAACTGTCTTAATTCATGCTGATTCATCAATGACATTATTCATTCTGTTTGCCTTCATAATCTTTTACATGCATGTAATGCTGGTGCATTCAAGTCATGTCGGATAGATCGTTCTTACGAGTTGAACGCCAAAGGAAACTCAAAACTTTCTTTAATTCTTGAGCTAAGAGCATGAGTGAGAGAACATTTAGGATGCATTGGATGTAGTACTGTTCTGTATTGATGGTAAATCTGTTTAAAAGAATTAAATCTGATATACAGTAGTCAGTATTTGAACTGGATCAAAACCTTTCATCAAAGTTGCCCTAAAACCAAAACAACACCTGTTCGTGTCTTTGGACAACTTTGATTAACTTTTTTGATCCACTTCAAATGTGGACTACTGTATTTTGTCATTTAAAGCTGCATAAAATACTTTGACATGACAAAAATATATTACTATTTGAATATTTAAATTTACAGAACCATCATAAATGGTATAAAAATAATGAAATTATTGATGTTTTAGAAGTAGAGATAAAAAAAAACATGGATTTTATTGACCAAAGTGACTTGATCGCACCTGATGTCATAATTATGACTTGACTCGTAAATACAAACTTTCCACGAGGACTTGAACGCACTAAAAATTACTCCAGTTATGAACAATCTCATCAAACCCTCATTGAAAAAATGATGTTATTTCTAGCTAAATTAATCAAACGGTTTGTCAATGCTGTTGACTATCGTCCAAATGAGATGTTTCAGTTTTAATAAAGACGGCACAATTGATTTTTAAGCTTGTTCCTATCATATTCGTATCATATGAAATCAAAATCTGATTAGGAGATCTTTTATAAAACACAAAGAAAAGCAGGAATTGCTTCAGAAGACGCCGTGCAAAGAGTCTGACGTCAAAGTCAATGTGAATCAACACTATTTACTCTTGTCTTTATAATCTTTCAGTTTACTCTACCTATAAACCAAACTGGTTTGTCAATGCTGTTTCATGCTGACTATAATCCACGAGATGTTTCACAATTTTAATAAAAATTACACTTGATTTTATAAGCTTTTTCTACCGTTCTCATGTCATATAAAGTCAAAGTGTTTCTTTACGAGAAATGAAGCCGTGTGCCGTTTGCGGAGGTGTTCACAAACACACGGATGAAGAGTTCAGAGGTCATGTTGACAGACTAGAGTCCAGATACACAGCGCCGAGCACACAGAGTCTCTCAAACACAGACACCATCATCTCATTTTCACTATTTACCATGTAGACATCAATGAAAAACACACGAATGAGTGAAAGTGATTCGCTCGTGTGTTAATGAGCTGGAAGCATCACTGCATCATTGCATATTCTGAACATCCTGCGTGTGTTAACTGTAGTAGTCGTGACACACGTATCCTGAGGAAGACGCTCATCGGGCAGGAACTGATGTTTTTGACTGTATTGATTGTGGGCGGGGCTACAGACGAGCGGCTGATCATTGCGATCACTGACTGATGGCCGTCGGGAGCTTCTACTGATTGATCGCGATGGAATCGCTCATTTGTCGTCTGCTGTTCTTCACGCTGATCGCCCATCATGTGTGGTCTGCTGATCAACATGCCGGTGAGAGATCAGCTATCAACTGTATGTCACTCCAGGTTTATGGTTCCAGTCCTTGTTTTACTCTGTTTACGCTAGTGTGCCTCAAACCGCTGAGATAACTGGTGGAACACGCACGGCGTGATGTTTGTTGAAGTTCTCGGTGTGTTTCAGTGTTTCGGTCTCGGCGGCGGGCCAACGCGCTGCTGCTGCGCTCCAGACGGGCCAACACGTTCCTGCTGGAGGAGATCCTGCAGGGGAATCTGGAGCGCGAGTGCTTCGAGGAGAGATGCAATAAAGAGGAGGCCAGAGAATGCTTCGAGAACGACCAGAAGACAGTACGACATCTGATGATCATCACACACACGTATCGCTGATCACTGAACATATAATCAGGCCAGTGGCAGATACGAGATTGTTTTTTGTTGGGATGCTAATAAAATAAGTGAATTTGAATAGGTCTAACAAATGCCTGAACGGCATCTAAACAACATGTGGTTTCGGTAATCTAGAGTTGTTTAGATACAACACAGCTTCTAAAAAGACCAGGGTTTCTGTGGGTCATTCAAGGTCTTAAATCAGAGCAGAAGGTCTTACATTTATAAAGTCATGGCAATGAATGTTGTATATACAGCAGAAATGATTTTTCTTCTTCAGTATTGTCTTTTTTTTTCATCCTTAAATCTTTAAATCAACATACATTTACTAAAATGAACTTATGAAGTCTTGTTTTATGAGAAATTCATCCAAATGAACTGAGTTTATAATAATAATAACAATACATTTTATTTATAATGCACTTTATATTCACAGAATCTCAAAGTGCTACAAAACGTAAGACAAAAATAAATGATAGGATTCAGTCAAAAGCTTCGCTAAAAAGGTCCACGTTTAAAAGCAGTCTGAGGTGCCTTAGAAGGTCAGAGGAGCGTTCCACACACATTTGGAGCAGCTCAGCAGAAAGCCCGGTCTCCCATAAGACGAAGCTTAGTCCTGGGGGGTTTTAGGAAATATGTTGATGCAGAACGGAGAGTACGTTTAGAGGTTTGTGGCGTAAGAAGTTCCTTGAGATATGATGGAGCATCACCATGGATGCACTGATGGGTAAGGAGGGAGACCTTATAAATAAGCCTGAATGAAACAGGAAGCCAACGCAGTGATTTAAGAATGGAAGTGATGTGATCATATTTGCGAACCCTCATCAGGATCCTGGCAGCGCTGTTCTGGATGTACTGCCATTTCCGTAGGGATGCCGATGAGGAGAGCGTTACAGTAGCCCAGCCTGGAGGAGACATGGACCTCTCCGCGTCGGCTTAAAACAAGAACACATCTGAAACAAGAATATCTGTCAATGGGAAATGAAAACGTGTTTTCCCTTTGAATTAAGATTTTCCTGATTTCATTGACAGACATTTGTTCTTGTTTTAATCATAAACTCACTTCATTTTGCTCAGTTTCTCATAAAACAAGACGACTTCTTTGATTTTTTTGATTCAAGTATCTTGATTTAAGAATCTTCTGACATTTGCACTGGAAAATAACAAATATACTGATGAAGAAAGATCAGAAAATTTCCAAATTTTAGTGTCTGAAGCAGAGGGTATTCAAGCCTAAAGCTATTTTTTGTCAAATTAATTAAAATGTAATGGAGGTCTGTTAGACGTTGTATATTCAAATTTTACAACACACTGTGTTCCTTAAATTGTCTTTACCTGCGCCTAAAATGATCTTCAAAAGTTTTCAGTTTACCATCATAAACCAGCAGAAACCCTGAACACATGCTAGAGTTAGAGCGAGCATCAGTAACTAACCGTCCCTCAAAACTATACAGTTTTACAAGGTTACATTATAAAGTCTACAGTTATTAATCACGTGGAAGTTAGACATAATAAACAATAAAATCTTTACCTTATTTCAGCTCTTTGAATTAATAACCGTTTAAACCTGCCGACTGACTGCGCCGCCTACTGACCGGAACCGGTAAAAAGGGTGTTCGAGCTGCCCTGAACTCCATCACGTTCACACCGAACGTGTTTGTGCTTTTAATCGTGCGGGTAAAGGAGTATTCCCTACAAGTCTGCAGGATCTCGACTTCTCGAGAATGTTGTTGTAAGTTGAACTACTTTTACCAGGAGTCGGCGGTTAAAAACCGCGCGAAAAGATGAAACAGCAGATGAGGCGTAACGGTCAACGTCTATACAACACATGAGGTTTAGATCGAAAATCACTTTTTATTTCCCATCACCACAAGGTGAACAAAGTTTGACCATTTACTATATTAAGATCTCTGTTGTTTCACGTTATGTGAACCTTCATTAAGCTCAGGGGCTTTGGTGAACCCATCAGAAATTCATTCCCTCAACAACAGCTGCCACTCACCGGAGACAGGGGTCTGTTGTTTATCTTCTGAGCTATTCTGAGATTGGTCTGAAGTCCGCGTCTTTTTCTAGACATGAAATATCGCTCCATTATTACCAGATTATGATCGCTGCTGTTCATGATGAATTTCAAATGATGGCGCGGATTTACTGACTCCGCCCCCAACACGCTTGTTTATACACACAAACACATTAAACGCATGTGTTTAAGCTTATTAATAACTTGTGAGTTTTTAATTATTTTATTTGTAATGAAAGCGACACTGACAGTGAAAAACAAAACAAAAAACATAGAACTCATTAGTAAATATTTGGGGGCGGTGCCATGCAAATACATGACGCCGCAGCAAGCTCCGCCCTCGGTCCGAATCTGAATGAGGATTTGATCACTGTTAGATCTTACATGAATTACATGAATATCCAGACATTGTGTTTCCTCTGTGAATATGTGACATTATCCCAGTTTAACATAATTGAACATACTTAAGTGCTGCTCTCACTCATTACTCTGTTTTTCCTTTTAAGAATGAGTTCTGGAATAAATACTACGGTAAGTGACCTATGGTAAGAAAGTTTGATCATACTGTGATTAAATTTAATGAAATGGTTGTCATATAAATGACCTGATGAACAATCACTAACTTTTGCGTTCTCATATTCACACTCTTTTGATTGTTTAATTCTTTACTTTGTTCTCTTCAGCTGCTCTTAGTTTACTCGTATGTTTCGTCTTTCTCTTTTTGTGGTTCCCAACCCTGTTCCCGCAGCTCAGCGCTGCACATTTTGCACGTCTCCTTCGTCCGACACCCTTTCGTTCAGGTCTTGAAGTCTCTCCTGGTGAGCTGATGATCTGAATCAGGTGTGTTTGATGGAGGGCACATGCCAAATGTGCAGTGTTGGGGCTCCAGAACAGGGACTGGTTGGGAACTACTGTGTTACCGTAGTTGTAGTAACAATAAATGTATTTCTGTTCATTGTCAGACGGAGATCAGTGTCGCTCGAACCCGTGTAAACACGGCGGCACGTGCAAGGACGGGATCGGCGGTTACACCTGCACGTGCGCGGAGGCGTACAGCGGCAGCGACTGTCAAACCGGTGAATGTGATGATTTGCACGAGTGAGAGTGATGTTGGAGATCGTGATGTGTTTGGCACATTTGGTTTGTCTGCCAGATGCTTCATGAAGACGATGATGTTTTGCAGATAAATCCCAGTGTCCGTCTGCCGGGCCTTTAGCGTGCGAGCACTTCTGCAAACTGACGACGGGCTCGTATCGCTGCTTCTGCGCACGGGGATACACGCTTCACAGCGACGGCAGGAGCTGCTCGCCTCAAGGTCCCCGACCGTCACTGCATCATCCGCTCAGCATTTCTCCTCCTCTTTTTCTAGCTTGCTTCCTATAATAAACCTGCTGTTGTGTGTTACGAACAGTTCAGAACCCGTGTGGGACGACGGAGACGTCCAGCTTCTGTCCTGATGGAGGCTGCTCATGGGAGGTGAGCACTAGCCAGGTTCTCAGTCACAGATCAGTTCATGCACTGAAACACTCCACAGCACACAAACAGACAGAGCATCAGAAAAGCAGCACTGAGCATCTGATGACGGTGCGTTTTGTGCCGCAGGTGAAGTTCGTGAACGCCAGCGGTGATGTCGAGTGTCACGGTGCGGTTCTGGGCCGCAAGTCTGTGCTGACGTCGGCCGCGTGTATGTCTGCGCTCAAGGACCTGTACGTCACCGTCGGTGAGCGCACGACTGCAACGTTACACAACACTCGTGTGCTCTAGTTAACATCACCTACACTAGTACTTCAGCTCAGACTTCGTTTAACGATTTATTGTAAGAGTCAATGCAGCAGAATTCACACTCGGTAACATCAGGTAGTATTTCTACCTGGCCCAGAGAAGATTATATTAGCAATATTTTTGTTCAGTTTGGTATATTTAGTAAGCTTCCACATTTTTCGAGTAATTATTTTTACTATTCTACTATTTATGAAACTTATTTCATCTTAGTTGCAGGCAAGATTTATGTTTTATTTTATTTATAGCATTATTTCTTTTAGTGAGAATGATTTGAATAGTTTTAGATTTAGTTAACAATAACAACACCGCTTCAGGTTTTGAAAGAAAATACAACAGCATTTTGACGCATACAACTAGCTTCAAGCAAAGAGACAAATTAATTTGTATCAAAGTATTTTAGAGTTTGACTGAAATGTTATTTCGTATCATCGGTATCCTATTACAGATTTTGTTAATATTTGGAATTCGGTTTTATTTTTATATATTTGTTTTAATTTTAGTCAGTTTTAGTATTTTGTCTTTGTATTTTTTATTTATATATTTTTGTAAATACATCTGTGTAGTTTTTATTAATTTTTATTTATTAGTTTTAGTTATTTTACTATCTAACTATATGAAAATAGCTAAAAAATGAAGGAAGTTTGTTTTATTAATATTTTATTTCAGTTAATACTTTCATTTTGAGTTTCGAAAGAGTTTTTTTGTAACTGTTTTAGTTAAATAACCTAACCCCGTGTCTGCACACATGACCTTCGACATCAGCAAAAGAGGGGAAATGTTCCTCTTACTCTTAGATATGCATGATTATATATTTGACCCCGGATCAGTGACCCCTCAGAACTGTCCGGAGAGCCCCGTTTGTGTTCTGATTGTCTGAGAATCAGTGATCTGCATGTTCTGTACTTGTGTTTTTGTGTCCAGTGGGCCGTCACTCGAGCGCAGCGCTGCGTATCTCCAGCTGGACGCCTCACAAGCGCTACGCGTCCGGTCCGGAGGACAACCTGGCCTTCCTAGAGCTGATGGAGCCCTTCCCACAGAACATGTCGGTCGTCCCGCTCTGTCTGCCGGAGAAGGACTTCAGCGAGAACATCCTGATGAAGGACGGCCGAGAGGGCGTGGTCACGGGCGGAGCCAAACGCTCTTACCTCTCATTGGACGACTGTCGTGACTCTCTCAACCTCACCTTCCTGATGACCAATAAGATGTTCTGCATGCAGAAGCCGCAGTCTGAGATTTCCGCCCGGACCAAACTGAAGCGGTGTGACGTGAGGTCCGGGAGTCCCGTCGCGACGGTGGAGGGAAAGACGGCGTTCCTGACGGGCGTTTCTCTGTCCGCCGGACGCTGCGAAGACGGAATGGTGTTCACCAAACTGTCCCGATACCTGCACTGGCTGCGACCGCTGCTGCACGCCGCCGAGAAAGAACAACAACAGCGATGATGAAACGACACGATACACCGAGAACACCAGATGACGGAGAGATCCACAGACACATGAAATTTACTGTACTGCAGTCGTGACAATCACAACTAATGAGCAAAAGAAATACAAAAGAAAACATCAACATAATTTAAAACTATAATTTTTAGGACAAAGTAAATAAAGATTGTTTTACAAAGAATACTATTTTAGTTTATTTACTTCAAAATTGAATATTTAATTTAATGTTACTTGCCGTTTCTTTGTAATTATCTGAAATTCACTAGCGATTTCTGAAAACTGTTTCAAAGTAAATCCCACACGAGTTGTTTTTCCGTGTACATACTTCTCAGGCATAATGAAAATAAAAATGACAATAAAATAAAAAATCTAAAAAATAAATAACAGGCTTCACCGTCTTTATACAGAATATTATTTTCTTTTGTCGTGAGATTTTGAGGTGAAATATGATCATGTTCTCACTCTGAAACACATGAACATTCACCGCTTGTATGTTTCATGAAATAACACTGACAAACATACAAAACAGTGTGATGTTTATTTGACAATCAATAAAAAAAAAGAACAGGGCGAACATAAAATGAGAATGAACTGCTGAAGACCAGCGCGTTTGACGGGACTGTAGAGGAACAGGTGCATTCTGGGAGCTGAGTTTAGGATACGCTGGACAGCGGAGGAAACGGGTTCTGCTTGCTGACGACCAGCTTCTGGTGCTGATGGGAAATATAACCCTTGATGTGACCCTGAAACAGACAGAAAAACACGTCAGACCTGCAGAAAACACTACACCTATTTAAAACACGTCTGATCGCTGAAATAAAGCTGAAACAAAATACAACAGATTCAAAATCTGACTAAAAGAAAATCAGAAATGTTGCTTTGGCCACAAAGTGAAATTAGTGAAAGCACTAAAACTGCTATGTAGGGGGAAAATATTAACCAAAATTGAAAAACAAAGTAAACGAATTCTAAACAGTAGTATTAAAACAACAAAAACTAATAAAAATGACAAAAAATACTAAAAAATAAACAACAATTAAAATGAAGACAGTATTTCAAGACAAAATAACACGAAACAAAGAAATTATACTGTGCAAGTAACCCCTCCTCAATTCCGTAATCACTTTAATTTAAAATTCTATAAATATACGTTTAAAATGATAATACAGAGTGATGATGAGATCAGATTCGTGTTCGGAGTCACTGTTTGATTCAGTTTGATTCCTGAACACTGACACTTTTACAACATTGATCTGTTTGAGTGACACGTCAACTTCTGACTCAACCAATCATGTGAGTTTAAGGCGGGGCTATCTGACTGACTGACCAATGACAGGTGAGTGTCCGAAACAATCATTTTTGTAGTTCATATTGATGTAATGGTGCAGAGACTGATCACAACACCTTTAAATGTATTTACACACCATTGTAGTATTTGTTGTTTACAGAAGATGAGGAAAAAAACAAAAAAACAAAAAAAAAATCAAAAACTAAAATTGAAATCAAACTAAAACTGAAATAAAAGTAAATTAAATCCAAATTGTAATGAAAAACAGAAAATAAAATGAGAAAAAATGACTAAAAATTAAAATGAAAACCAGTCTTAAGTATATTTGTAGCAAATCAACAATACATTGTATGGGTCAAAATTTTTCTTTTATGCCAAAAATCATTAGGATATTAAGTAAAGATCATGTTCCAATGAAGATATTTAGTAAATTTCCTACTGTAAATATATCAAAACTTAATTTTTGATTAGTAATATGCATTAGTAAGAGCTTCATTAAAGGTGATTTTCTCAATATTTTGATTTTTTTGCACCCTCGGATTCCAGATTATCGAATAGTTGCATCTCAGACAAATATTGTCCTGTTCTAACAAACCACACATCAATGGAAAGCTCATTTACTCAACTTTTTCAGATTTTGACCCTTATGATGTGTTTTGTGGTCCAGGGTCACAAATATAGAAATAAAAATAATTGAAAATATGAGTAATTCAGAATGAAATACCGCAGTGCAACAATGTACCACTTCAAAGTCTCCTGCAACACAGAATGATACACTGTAAAACTTCAGTCCCCCCCGACGCTCAACAGGAAGTGACACGTGCGTCTCACCATGTAGATGAGGTTGGCGAGGATGCACTGAACCTCGTCGATGTCCACGTCCTCCACCTTCATCATCTTCAGCGCCACCAGGAAGGCGTCCAGAGGAAGCTGATGGGTCTTCAGCAGATGGTACCTGCGGACAGACAGACGGACGTCACGGAATCCACACGCCATCTGATCTCAGATCAGACCCGTCCGAATCGGTCACTCACACTTTCTTGAAGAGGTTCCTGTAGGTGATGATCTTCAGCTTCTCCAGGATGAGGAAGATGCCGCAGCGGATGAAGAAGGTCTCGTGTTTGACCAGAGCTTCGTTGAGCAGCAGGAGGTTCCCCTCGCTGACACACACCAGCAGAAGAGCATCAGCGTCATGTTCTACAGCATCTTCACTCTGCAAGTGTGTGTGTGTGTGTGTGTGTTTTACCTCACGGCTTTGGTGACGTCAGCAAACTGCATGAGGTCGTACTTCTTCAGCAGCTGATGTGTGGGCATGTGACCCTGACAACACAAGAACATTCAGCACACAGCAGCACTATCACCACTAACTACAGCCTAAAAGAACATTTTCATGAAATAAGCATTAACTGAAATAAAATAAAGAAATATAAACAACCGTAAGCTTATTTTGTTTCAAGTAGCTGTCAACGCAAAAATTATAAAGTAAACTATACATCTTAGAGAAAAAAGAAAATTGCAAGAATGCACAACAAAATTACTAAAACTTTAACTAAAAAAATAAAATACAGAAAATATAAAAATAAAATAAATGTAAAAAATATTCAAAATCTTAATGAAAACATAATGGTATTTCAGTGTCAGGATGTGTTTAACATCAAAAGTGTTTTCTACTTGTTCAGTATCATTAGTCCGCCACAAAACCGCACACTAAGGTGTGTGTGAAGGTGAGTGAGGTGTTGTCTGTACCAGCAGCATCTTGACGGGCAGCAGGTAGATGAGGATGAGCCTCTTGTTCCTCTGACAGGAGCGATGGCAGTGAATGAAGGAGAAGGACAGATACTCCTCCGCTGGACACACAAGACCAGAGACAGGCGTTCTTCATCACTGACCTCATGTCATCATCATCATCATCATCATCATCATCATCATCATCATCACCACCACCACCGTCATGTTCCTGTGCACACACACCTTGTTTGAAGTCGCTGTCGAACATGGCCTTCCTGCCCACGTAATACTTGTATGTGACGCGCTGCGCCGTGCTGTACTCGTCCTTCAGGTTGGAGCTGTCGATGGCGCGGATCAGCGGCTTACACAGGTGCAGCTTATTGATCTGAGACACAAAATATATTTTAAAACAATATATAAAAATATAATTAATTTAAAAAAGTAAATGATGAAGCTAACACAAATTTCATTCATATGAACCACATATTTAAATAAAAACTAAAACTGAACTAAAATTAAAATTAAAACTGAAATAAAAGTAAATTCCGCCTAAATAGCAATATAAAAAAAGTGCGTAAAAAAATTGAGATACAATTTTAAATTTACATTTTTTATCTAAACTATAATAGTTTATTAATAACACTATATTCATAACAGGTCAGAGGTCAGAACTTGGGACTCTTACTTTGAAATAGATCTTGAAGAGCTGATTGATCAGAAACAACATTCCCCATTTCTTTGAGTCATCGATCCCAGCACGACTGAAACACACACACACACACACACACACATTGTGTTTCCATGTTTTATGGGGACATTCCATAGGCGTAATATTTTATACTGTACAAACCGTATTTTCTATCACCCTACACCTAAACCTAGCCCTCACAGGAGACTGTGCACACTTTCACTTTCTCAAAAAAACTCATTCTGCATGATTTATAAGCCTGTTTCCTCATGGGGACCTCACAAATGTCCCCACAAGGTCAAAATTTACTGGTATTACTATCCTTGTGGGGACATTTGGTCCCCATAACGTGATAAATACCAGGTGCACACACATACACACACACACACACACACACACGTCACATGATCGTATAGACATGCTGCTGAGACTCACGTCACACTGGTTTCTTTACAGACTGATTTAACGGTTGAAGTGTAAAAGTTCATGGTTTGTTTTATGTAATGAAATGAATAAACATTATGGTTCAATGTTCAGGGTCTGTAAGATTGTTTTTTTTTAAATACTTTCATCAGTGATGCATTAAACTGATCAGACAGTAAAGACATTTCTAATGTTAAAAATAGATTTCCATTTCAAATAAATGCTGTTCTTTTGGACTTTCTATTCATCTGTGAAATTATAAACATAAAATGTATGATGGTTTCCACAAAAATATTAAGTGTTTTCAACATTGCTAATAATCATAAATGTTTGTTGAGCAGCAAATCAGCATATTAGAATGATTTCTGAAGGATCATGTGACACTGAAGACTGGAGTAACGATGCTGAAAATTCAGCTGCGCATCACAGAAATAAATTATAGTTTAACAGATATTCACATAGAAACAGCTGTTTTAAATTCTAAAAATATATCACAATTTTACTGTATTTTTGATCAAATAAAAGCAGCCTTGTTTTCTGTGTCAATCAGGTGCCAACCTTTTGTGGCTATTGGTCAGAATCAGCTGTGGACGACAGTGTTTGTGTGTGTGTGTGTATAGTGTGTAACTGTATATAATATGTGTGTGAGACTCACTTGTCACTGGCACACACTCTAAAGCAGCTCATGAGTTGTTCAGCTGCTTTCTCCAGCATGTCTCCAGCCTTCCCCTTGCCCTTCGACTGCAGCTGCTGCTCCGCCTGCACACACACACAGTAATAAACACACTCACACACACACACACACACAAAGTAATACACACACACACACACACACACACACAAACACACACACACACACACACACACAAACACACTCACACACACACACACACAGTAATAAACACACACACACACACACAAACACACACACACACACACACACACACACACAAACACAGTAATAAACACACACACACACACACACACACACACACACAAACACACACAGCTGCTGTCACAGATCCTCAGATGAATGATCTCCACTCACATTATTGGCGAATATCCTGAGGTCGAGGGTCACAGCAAACATGATCGGCAGCGCCCTGAAAACACAGCGATCATCAGTGACTGTCGTCGTGTTCGCGGTTTATTATGACAGAAACACGTGATCCGCGTCTCACCAGTTCTCCTCTTTATGAGCCTGGAACGCTTTCAGAAACGATGTTGATCTGCGTTAAGAAGCAAACACTGAACAACCGCACAACAAACACACACTCACGGCAGAACAGCTCACACTAAGGATATTGAACCACCACCGTCTGGCATTTGTAGGCCTCCACAAAGTCATGATTGGACACGGCGAACGTGCACCTGCGGAGGAAGAGAGCAGACGTCAGACACGCGCGTGAGACGAGCAGCAGCGCAACACTGACCGGGAATCAGCACCTGAGATGAGCCGCCACCATCTCATCATACGGCGGCTCCAGCAGCTGCTGACACTTCTCCTCCGGACTGGACAGCTGAAACACACACACACGCACACACACAGCATTAAAAACAGATTCTAAATAGACTGAAACAAAAACAACAACAACAACATGTGATTAGGTTGCTTGAGAAAGCCGACATGCTAATCATGCTAGCCTTATCTAATCTATCTATCTTTAGCCAAGCCTAGCAACTAGAATCATGCTAGTAACTTGCTAACCATGCTAACAACACATAACGCACTAATCATGCTAGACAACCTACATTTTCTGCGACAAACTGTTTTATCTTGTTACAAAAATACACAAACATGAACCGCCTGGAGAGCTGTGGGCAGTTGTGCTTCATTTGTTGTGAAGTTTAAAATAAAGAGTGTTTAATTTGCATGTTAATGTTAGTGAACGTAAACAGACGAACAGGTTCATCAACAGAGCGGTACAGACAAACACGGGAGAAGGTGAACGCTGCAGGAGAGCGAAGAACCTCGTTTCATTTGTAAAATGTTTTTATGAAGCATTAATGACCAGCAGTAACACTGACAGCAGACGCATGGGTTGAGATTATTCTACTGTAAATATGTGGTTATACTGAAGCTCCCTCTTAGTGCTCTTGTCTGAAGATAGTGTGCACCATCACATGCAATTTGATCATTTTTGTAAAATAACTAACCCTAACTCAGTGGTTTCAGTTCACTATGTTTCAGGCTCATTTATTGATAATAAACCATTGATAATAAACAACATTGATGATATTAAATGTCAGTCATATTGGGCTTGTTGTTGAAGCTGCGGTTGTTTGTTGAGCTGGTGAGAGTGTAACACTGTGTTCGTGCACCTGTAGACGAGGATTGGCCACATGTGGATGTTTGAAGGACAACATCTCTGCACAGAAGGGCCCGTCTCTGCTCTCGATGGCCTCCAGAACCTGCAGCACACGCACAGATTCAATTCAATTCAATTCAATTCAAATGTATTTGTATAGTGCAACTTTACACCAGATTAACGTTTTTACAATATATGTAGTAGTACACACACACACACACACACACACACACACACACACGTCTGGTTTATTATCTTTGTGGGGACTCTCCATAGGCGCAATGGTTTTTATACTGTCCACACTGTATTTTCTATCCCCTTCCCCTAACCCTACCCCTAAACCTAACCCTTACAGAAAACTTTCTGCATTTTTACTTTCTCAAAAAATCTCATTCTGTATGATTTATAAGCTTTTGTACCCATGGGGACCTCAATTTAGGTCCCCATCGTGACACGAGTCCCCATTAGTATGTGTGTATTCAGGTTTAAGTCCCCACCAGGATATAAAAACCAAAAACACACACACACACACACACACACACACAAGTTTGTTTTTGTGAATTGTGGGGACTTTCCATAGACTTCTATAGTTTTTATACTGACCAAACGATATTGTCTGTCCCCTAACCCAACCCAACCCTAACCCTAACCCTCACAGAAAACATGTTTGCATCATTACACTTTCAGATAAACACCATTTACTATTTTTAATCATGTTTTTTAACATTGTGGGGACCGCAATGTCCTATCCTTGTAGGGACGTTTGGTCCCCACAATCAGTGTCGGGAAGGTTAATTTGGAAATGTAATAGGTTACAGATTACAGGTTACTTGATGTAAAATGTAATAAGTAGTGTAACTTTTCAATTACTTTATTAAAGTAATGTAACTTATTACTTTTAATTACTTTGTGATTACTTTTCTAAATTTCTAATATTTTCAACTGTTAATCATTTTGAAACATTTAAACCAGGCAGAGTGAACCTTACAGTAGCACTCAGCACTGATCACTGTCAGACTCTCAAAATCCTTTATCACTTGAATTAAGATTATAATAAGTAAGGAATAATATACACCTTTATGTTGCGATAACAACTGGCTGAATGTACATTGTCCCACTTATTACACAGCTGCTTGATAGATTATTTAGATGTTTCGTGTCAAAATTATTGGACACGAAACACTGATCTGAGATGAAATATCATACCAGTTTTCTTACACAACATTTCACCACATAAATAATTAAGTAGTAGTACTAGTTTGTTAGTTATCTTATAATCCATTACAGTGTACAAAAAAAAATAAGCAGCTGTGTTTGTATGAAACAATAGAGCAAGTCCACGATACCAGGATGACAGAATTAAGAAACTGTCCACATAATATTGAATTAAGCATTAATATTTTATTAGCTAACCAAACGCAAAGCTTCCGCCAAGAAAATCATGACTTAAGTTGCCCCGAATGAGTCTGAGCTGTGTAATAATTAAATTTAAAGCACAGCCACAAATTCAGACTTTTTTTTTACGTATTTTTTTGACTTTTTATGTCTTTTATATTGATAGGACAGTAGAGAGATGACAGGAAAGAGATGGGAGGAGAGAGGGGAGCGGGATCGGCAAAGGACCTCGAGACGGGAATCGAACTCGGTTCACCGTCATAACAAGAAAGAGTTTAATAGCTATGATACTGGGTTTGAAATCCAATGTTTGCATAGTTAAGACAGAAAACACTAGCATCTAACAATGCCTTGGAAAAAACTATCTTAAAAAATAAAGTTTATGCATAAACCCAAATAGGAAATAAAACAGCTATCGAATAATCATGTGCTCTAAACTCCTGAAACATTGGTGTCTCATTTTAGAGCAGTCAATGCAATTTATGAAAGCAGTCAATTAAATCTGTAAGTGGGGGTGTGAAAAAATTCAGATGTAACCCCCTTTGTAATCACTGGCATTTTTCAAAAGTAACTGTAATTTAATTACATATTTTTTCTCAGTAACTGTAACTAATTACAGTTACATTTATTTTGTAATTAAATTACGTAATTCCGTTACATGTAACTAGTTACTCCCCAACACTGCCCACAATGTAGCAAAAACAAGTACAAGTACACACACACACACACACACACACACACACACACACACACACACAGAACAGATGTCCGCACACTCACCTGCTGCAGGTACTGATTCAGAGTGATATGAGCCATCCTCACTGTGAGATCTAGTGTGCTCCCTACTGAGACAACAACAGCACGATTGAGACACGATCATCTGATCAGCACAAACGCTGCTGTCTAACTAGAACAAACATTATATCCACACTAGAACAGACACGACCGGGGCCAGTTAAAGCCTTGAATGCAGTTTTTTATCTCGTGACTTTACTATTAAACTCCGCAGTGACATTCGCTGTAGCGCAGCTGCTGATTCACTCACTCACTCACTCATTCACCTCATAATGATCACAAGCGCTACTACACACAAACGTAATGAGTACTATAATACACACGCGAATTAGTTTCGTGAAAATCATTTATATTCGTTTACCCTGAACTGAATTCACATCAGTTCGCGCGTGCACCTCACCGCAGAGCGACTGACGTCACAGCAGCACTTCCTGTTTACATCTGCGAACACGCGGCTGTGGATTCCGATCTGCACTTTCCACAAATGTAAATATTGATCAAACGGCGCTGTTAAAGCCACATGACACTTTGCAGAAACTTGTATTCCCGTGTACTGCAAATGGCAGGTTAAATGGTGATGTATAATATAGTGTTTGTTAGTGTTTGGCAATAATAAAATAATGATTTACAGTCAGTTTACTTTTTTTCATGGTTGTTATATTCACATTCAGTTTAATATTAATGTTAATTTTTCTCAGAGGTGTGAAAACTAAAGAAGTACTGGTGTGTTTGATCTTATTTGATATCTGATGTGTGAGCATTTGAGATGTTTTGTCAAATAAGACGTAAAGTGTCTCTATTTATTATCATTTTATGTCATTTAAATAATTGTATGTTATTTTATTTTAGTCTATTTATTATTTTTTCTCATTTCATTTTAGTACCTGTTTACCAAAAGTGGCTATATGTAATACAATTTTTTTACTGAAATTAAATTTTAGTATGTGTTTACCTGAACTTTCTCTATTTATTTTATTTTTGATTTTATTTTATTTGAGCACCTGTT
Source organism: Labeo rohita (assembly GCF_022985175.1). NCBI lineage: Eukaryota > Metazoa > Chordata > Actinopteri > Cypriniformes > Cyprinidae > Labeo > Labeo rohita. The sequence continues at coordinate 50,088,710 of NC_066869.1, read as the reverse complement.
AACTTGAGATGGCACTGTTTAATTTAATATTTATTTATTTATTTGAATGTAAATTAAATACATGTATTTTATTTTAGTCTATTTTTTTTCTCATTTAATTTTAGTACCATTTACCAAAAGTCGCTCCATTTATTTTATTTTATTTTATTTTATTTTTTTTTTTTTTTTTTAGCACCTGTTTACCTAAAGTGGCACTATTTAATTTAAATTTCGATTTTTATTGATGTTTTTATTTTAATAAAATTTTCTTACGCGTTTACCTGGAGTTTCGATGTTTAATTTAATTGAAATATTTAAATAAATTTTTATTTTAGCACCTGTTAACTTGAGGTGGCTCTGTTTAATTATATGTGATTGAACATTTCTGAGTTATTTATTTATTTGTTGTATATTATTTTGTTGTTCTGTACAGTGCCGCTGTGTGTGTGTGTGTATCTGCTGATCGTGCGGCGGCAGATTCGCTGTGGGTTTGCCATCTTGTTGTGTTTGTGTGTGCTGCGGATCAGTGAGGGTGAATGTGGAGTTTCTGTGATGACTCTGATGAATGTGTGATGAATATTTGCGGGTGTGTGTGTAGGTGTGCGTCGTGTCGATCCTCAGCAGCGGCTGAACTCGCTCCATGAGGTCTGGATCCGGTTCCATGGGTCCGGTTGTGGTGGTGGTTTGTAGCTAACAGCTAACAGCTAACAGCTAACAGCTCGACTCTGCGTGTGTTATTATATTTCATTGGTGAATTCAGATGCACTGAGATCAAATCCAGCTCATGATGGCGGAAGACATTCAGCACAGTCAGAAATCAAACTTTAATGGACTCACCAAATCAGCCAAAGCAGGAGCGTCGAAGAAACTCGTCATAAAGAACTTTAAAGGTGAGATTAACACACGACTACAACAAAAACTAGTACACAAACTAGCAGTCATCAATCTGTCACACACGCGTGTGTGTGTGTGTGTGTGTGTGTGTGTGTGTGTGTGTGTGTGTGTATACTTGTTTTTGCTACATTGTGGGGACCAAATGTCCCCACAGGGATAGTAAAACCTGAAATTTTTGACATTGTGGGGACCGGCTTGTGGTCCCCATGGGTACAAAAGCTTATAAATCATACAGAATGAGATTTTTTGAGAAAGTAAAAATGCAGAAAGTTTTCTGTAAGGGTTAGGTTTAGGGGTAGGGTTAGGGGAAGGGGATAGAAAATACAGTGTGGACAGTATAAAAACCATTGCGCCTATGGAGAGTCCCCACAAAGATAATAAACCAGACGTGTGTGTGTGTGTGTGAGAGAGAACAGAGTGAACTTCCTGCACAGACAACAAATGTTTATTTACGGTGCACTAGACATTAAAATCAAACTCTATATTATTATATAAATATGTAAATATGTGTATATATATTAAAAATGTTATAAAGAATATTAGAGCATGTAATTAAGAATATTATATTATTGCATACATTATTTATATATATATATATATATATATGTATGTATGTATGTATTAATATATCTAGATTTTTTAAATATAAACATATACATTGTATATATAAATATATGTATAAAATACTATTAATATGTATGTATTAAAGATCATTAATTTATATAATAATTTAAGAATTTTAAACAGCATAATATATAGGGGTCAAAGACAAAAAAGAGTTTAAGCATAAAAACAATAAGTGTAATTCTACTTTTAAATTTTTTAAAAAGTTTTCTGTTTAATTTAATCACATTTTTGTTTTTGTTTTTCTGAGCAAAAAATAAATATCATACATTTTTCCCTCATTTACAGAAGACACCCACTCAAATGTCATTCAGTGTAATAATCTTGTCAGGCGTATTTACAACAAAAATCAATTTCTGACATATTAAAAGATGAATTACTTTCACCCCAAATACTAATTAGTTGTAATTCTACATTTAAAAAAAAAAAATTGCCTCTATTGTAGGTTTTGCCTAAAGTAAAATTTAGAATTTTTTACTCATTTAAAACAAAATAAAATGCACTATTCTCTTATTCTTTTAGATATTTTAATATGTACAAGTCACGTGTTAATATGTACATTTTTACATAAATATTGGGTTACACTGAATGACAATTAACATTATTTCAACCAAATTTTGACATTTTATTCTCCAAAAACATATTTGAAACTTTAAAAGTAGACCCTTTACTTACATTTAATGTGCTTTCTGTGGACATGAATTCACTTTTGTACATTTCATTTGATGTGGGCATCTTAACGTCTTTGACCCATGTGCATGTGCAAGAATATTAAAATTACACACACATCAGAAAAAATAAAATAAAAAATTAGTTTTTATATGTATTATTAATTATAGATTAATCATGGAAATATTTAAGAATTTTAAACAGTATTTCTATATTAATTATTATTAATTATAGATTATTAATTTATATATGCTAGAATATCAAACAGTATTTCTATATCCATTACTGATTATAGATTATTAATTGATATAGTTAAGAATATTCAACTATTTCTGTATTAATTATAGATGATTACTTGATATATTTAAGAACATTAATCTGTGTTTTCTGTGTGTTTTACAGACAGACCGAAGCTGACAGACTCGTACACTGAAGACACGTGGATGAAGCTCAGAGATGCAGTCAGCGCCATCCAGAACAGCACCTCCATCAAATATAACCTGGAGGAGCTTTACCAGGTGAGTAAACCAGATAACCAGCTTCATATAAACCACCTGAGACGCCTCAGGATTTGACATCCAGAGTCACACCGGGTCAGTCTGACCTTATTATACACACACACACATTACTGCAAAAAACATGAAGTCTCTTCTGCTCACCAGGGCTGCATTTATTTGATCAAAAATATAGTAAAAAATGTGAAATATTATTATAATCTAAAACAGCTGTTTTCTATGTGAATATCTGTTAAACTGTAATTTATTTCTGTGATGCGCAGCTGAATTTTCAGCATTTCATACTCCAGTCTTCAGTGTCACGTGATCCTTCAGAAATCATTTGAATATCCCAATTTGCTGCTCAACAAACATTTCTGATTGTTAGCAATGTTGAAAACAGTTGTGCTGCACAATATTTTTGTGGAAACTGTTACATTTTAATTTTCAAGATTCACAGATGAATAGAAAGTTCAAATGAACAGCATTTATTTGAAACATTTTAAAACTTTTGTAACATTATAAATGTTATAGTGTATCACAGTTTCTACAGAAAATAAATAATATACATATATATGTGTATAGTGTCGTTATACAACTGAGTAGAGCGGTGTACAGTGAAGTGTTGATCTGTGTGTAATTCAGTGCATCAGTAAATGTCATGGGTCTCGTGTCTGTTTCACAGAAGCGTTTAAATGTGCTCAGAAAGCACAATTACACAATCATTTGATTAAGATATAAATACATCACACTTACTGAAACATCATTTTCATCATTTTGTGATTTGATGTGACTGTTGATCACTCATTCAGTGTGCGGTGTGTTTGTGTTTCGGTGTTTATGATCTGTGTTTGTCTCCTGCAGGCCGTGGAGAATCTGTGCTCCTATAAAGTGTCGCCCATGCTGTACAAGCAGCTGCGTCAAGTGTGTGAGGATCACGTTCGAGCTCAGATCCATCAGTTCAGAGAATATCCTTCATCAGTGTGTGTGTTGTTGTGCTGATGTGTGTGTGTCAGTAGAGGGCGCTGTAACCTTAACAGAGTGGCACAGAGTCGCTGGACAGCCTGTCTTTCCTGAAGAGGATGAACCGCTGCTGGCAGGACCACTGCAGACAAACGGTACGGGACGCTCTCCACGTGTGTGTTTGTGCGTCTGTGATGATATGAATGTGAGTGTTGCATCTCGTCTCCTTCAGATCATGATCCGCAGCATCTTCCTCTTCCTGGACCGGACGTACGTCCTCCAGAACTCACTGCTGCCGTCCATCTGGTGAGTGCTGCGCTCTTGTTATCCTGACGTAATATTATAGCTCTTTAAGGGGAGACACTGCAGGAAAAAACTGTTTTTCACGCACCTGTCAAAATTGAGGTTTTGGGCTTTTTGCTTTTTCATAAAAAGTGGTGTTGTTTTTTTAGTCTAGTGGAAAGAAAACATCCAAAAGACACTGTTAGGTGTTTCTTTTATAGCACTTTATCTATTTGTGTCAACAGATTTCAATTACAATCCAGATTTTTAAAGGCCGTTTTCTCAAAATGAGTTTTTTTCTCCTGCACTGAGTCATAAATCAACACTTCAGCAGCACTTTATATTTTTATTCCTGTCTATATCCTGAAGGTTTTACAGAGGGATTTGTTCATATACAATTTGCTTGATTATATATAACATTCTATTTCCCCCAAAATTGTTGAAATATATTGTTTTCTGTCTGTTCTGAGTATTTTCTAAATTATGGAGTGACAAAAATGAGATTCCCAAAATTCTCTCTGTAAAAACATTTGCCTCTAATATGAAAAAAAAAAAAAAAAAAAAATTAAACAAGAATTCTGAAACTGACTTCATCCCGTGTTTAGATTTTTGTACTAGAAATGTATGCAAATTAGTGCACGTTTCATTAAATAATGCCTCGTTTGCCTATTTAAGTCTAACACTTCAGAAGACTTGTAATACAAAAAATGTTTGCAATTATCAATGTAAATCAATCAACTGGGTGAGTAAGGTGATAACTAGTAGTTCATTTTTTTTACCCTATTCACCTGCAGTGTTTCAACAAAATATTAATTATATATTAATATTAATTATATTACTTTCTAACATGATCAAAGCATTTTTTTTTATTTCTATACAATTTTAGTTTTTGTTAGTTTTATTAGTTAGTCTATAAGATTTTTATTAAAGCAGTAGTTCATCAGATTTGTACAAATGTGTCATTCCATCACTGTCTCACCAATGGATGTGAATGGGTGCCGTCAGCATGAGAGTCCAAACAGCTGAGAAAAACATCACAATACTCCACAAGTAATCCACACCACTCCAGTCCATCAGTTCACATCTTGAGAAGACAAAAGCTGAAACAAATCCATCATTAAGACAATTTTAACTAAAATACGAGTCTATAATCCATACAAAAAAGTGGTCTGGTCTGAATCAGGAGAGAAATCTGCACCGTTTACAAGCCAAAACAGGTCTAAACAAATATGTGACAGACAACAGGAGATGGACTTTTTCACTGGAGGAAGTGTTATTATGGATTATGGACACGTATTTTAGTTAAAAGCGTTTTAATGATGGATTTGTTTCATCTTTTGTCTTCTCAGTTGATGGACTGGAGTGGTGTGGATTACTTGTGGATTATTGTGATGTTTTTATCAGCTGTTTGGACTCTCATTCTGACAGCACCCATTCACGCTTTAGTATAGTGGAGCGTAATAACTGTGAGTCGGTGTTGCTATAGTAACACACACGTGTTGTCAGGGACACGGGTCTGGAGTTGTTCCGGACTCACATCATAAGCGACGGAGCGGTTCAGAGCCGGACGGTGGAGGGAATCCTGGAGCAGATCGAGCGCGAGCGTAACGGAGAGACGGTGGACCGCAGTCTGCTGAGGAGCTTACTGGGCATGCTCTCAGACCTGCAGGTGATTGGACGAAACGCTGATGGTGTCGGGCAGCAGTGGGCTGTGGAGCGTCTTGTAACGGTGTGTGTCGTGTGTCGTCAGGTGTATAAGGACTCGTTCGAGCAGCGCTTCTTAATGGAGACGAACCGTCTGTACGCGGCCGAGGGTCAGAGACTCATGCAGGAGAGAGACGTGAGAGCTTTTCTAACGCATTCACACGCTCACGCTCTCCACACGCGTGTGTGTTTGTGTGTTCACGTGTGCTCATGTTCTTCACGCAGGTTCCTGAGTATCTTCATCACGTGGCGCGGCGTCTGGAGGAAGAGAACGACCGCGTCATCAGTTACCTGGATCTGAGCACACAGTGAGTGTCATGATAAAAAAATGTAACTTTAAATAAATTATTAACAAATAAAAAAACACTTGCTAAAATTAAATTATAAAAATGATTTAAATAATTTTTAAAAACAAACTAAAACACTTACTGAAAATAAAAGTATATATTAAAAATATATAAATCATTTGTCCAATAAAAGCAATCAAAATAAAACTGTTAAAAATAATATATGTTGTTAATTGAGCTGCATGTTTGAGAATCATGAACATGAATGTGTTGTTAAATTATTGAATATTAACTTGAAATCTCAAGAAGTACATTAAGTGAATATTTTATCTCAGAGGAGTTCGGCTGATGAAAAAGTTTGTGAACCAATCTAACAATTAATTTACAAAAAAATAAATAAATAAAGCACTTACTAAAATTAAATGGTCGAAATGATTTAAATAATTGTAAAATTTAAAATATGAATAAAACACTTACTAAAAAAATTAATTAAATCAGAAAACTATACGTTCAAAATATGTGACCCTGGAGCACAAAACCAGTCCTAAGTATATTTGTAGAAATAGACAACAATACATTGTACGGGTCAAAATGATTGATTTTTCTTTTATGGCAAAAATTATTAGGATATTAAGTGAAGATCATGTTCCGTGAAGATATTTTGTACATTTTTTACCGTAAATATATCAAAACTTAACTTCATTTGGACAACTTTAAAGGTGATTTTCTCAATATTTTGGTTGTTTTTGCACCCTCAGATTGCAGAATATTAAAATATCTCGGCCAAATATTGTCGTATCCTGACAAACCATACATCAATGGAAAGCTCATTTATTCAGATTTCATAAATGTATGCATTTCTACATTTTAAAAAATGGACCCTTATGACTGGTTTTGTGGTCCTGGGTCACATATTTTGTTAATTTAGCTGTGCGTGCCCATTAGCTGCTGGTGTCATTACGTGATTGAATATTAACGTGAAATCTACATTAAGTACATTAAGTGAATATTTTACCTTGGAGGAGTTCGGCTGATGAAAAAGTGAATCCCTGACTTACATAAACAGATGAATGTCATGGTCATTATATTTGCATACTGAATCGTGATTGGTTTGTGAACCGTAAGAAAGACACGCTGATCTCTGATTGATCTGTTGATCTCTGTCCGTTATTTCATGTAAATCAGACGTCTGTCCCTCCAGCATTCAGAATCCCTTGCTGTGTGTTAGTGCTGCTGTTTCCTGCAGGAAATGATCATCTGTCGTATAATCAGTGCTCTAACACCTGCCTGTGTGTGACAGGAAGCCGCTCATCGCCACAGTGGAGAAGCAGCTGCTGGGAGAACACATGAACGCCATTCTGCAGAAAGGTCTGGATCATGAGCACTGATCAGATCCCGGAGACAAATCATGAAACACACATGCTCAGCTGGTGATGATGATTGTGTGTGTGTGTGTGTTGCTCGTCCTCAGGTCTGCGGATGCTGCTGGATGAGAACCGTGTGTGTGAGCTGACGCTGCTCTATGAGCTCTTCAGTAAAGTCAAAGGAGGGCTGACGGCGCTGCTGCAGGCCTGGAGAGAATACATTAAGGTACACGCGCGCCAGAGCTCAGGACTGTACATAAAACCAAACACACCTAACCCTGACATCTAATCTAAACATTTCACATTTTCTTTGTGTAACTTGAAGCACTAAAATAGCTAAAAGTAAAATTTAAATAAAAATAATAAAACGCTGTGTGGATATGTTTAAAAAAATTCTATAAAAATGACATTTAAAAAATTCTAAGTCATTATTGAAACTGCTAACGATATGTCGTCGTGCAGAGTTTCGGCGGAGAGATCGTGAGTTCTCCAGAGAGAGATAAAGAGATGGTTCAGGAGCTGCTGGACTTTAAGGACAAGATGGATCACGTGACGCAGCGCTGCTTCCAGAGGAACGACAGCTTCATCAACGCCATGAAGGAGGCCTTCGAGAGCTTCATCAACAAGAGACCCAACAAACCCGCCGAGCTCATCGGTGAGCGACGACACCACAGACACGAGCACTCGTACGAGACGAGCTCTGAAACACTGAAACCTCAAGAGCTGCGGGCCAAACTCACATCTAAATAACATTTCATTGGGCTGCATGATTAATCACATTTTAATCATGGTTCTTTTGAATTATTAAGCATAATCATCTGTGATATACACTAGGACACTAAGACTTGTAATGTTTTTGAAAGAAGTCTCTTATGCTCATCAAGGCTGCAGTTATTTATTATTTATAAGTACAGAAAAAAACCGTAATATTGCAAAATGTTATTACAATATAAAATAATGTTTTAGAATGTTTATTTGAATGTACTTTAAAAAATAATTTATTCCTGTGATGCGCAGCTGAATTTTCAGCATCATTACTCCAGTCTTCAGTGTCACACGATCCTTCAGAAATCATTCTAATATGCTGATTTATTAGAATTATCGATGTTGGAAACAGTTGAGCTGACAAATATTTTTTGGAACCTGTGATTCTTTTTTTTCAGGATTCTTTGATTAATAACAAATTAAAAGAACAGCATTTATTCAAAATATAAATCTTACCAATGTAAATCTTGGTGAATAAAAGTATTAATTTCTTTCAAAAAAAGAAAGAATAAAAATGTACTGACCCCAAACTTTTGAACAGTAGTGTATATTGTTAGAAAACCATTATATTTTAAATAAACGCTTTTCTTTTATTGATCAAAGAACCTGTTTCCAGCACTGATAATAAATCAGCATATTAGAATGATTTCTGAAGGATCATGTGACACTGAAGACTGGTGTAATGATGCTGAAAATTCAACTTTAATTACAGATATAATTTAAATTGTAATATATATTCATATAGAAAAACATTGTTTTTCATCGTAATAACACTTCACAATATTACATTTTTTCCTGTAATTTTGATCAAATGAACACAGCCTTGATGAGCATTAGAAACATCTTTAAAAACTATTAAAAATCTTACTGATCCCAAACTTTTGAGCAGCAGTGTATATGTGCTGTTTATTCTGAAAATGGTTCATTTGCATTATCTTGCATTAGTAATGAGCCTCCACGATCATTTATGTTTGCGGTTGCCAGATGTCAAGAGCTTAAATCCCCCAATTAGAACTTTTTCTTTAAATCTATACATTTTCTGTCAGCAGTTTTTTTTTATCTAAACCTGGCAACCATGCACACATGCTCTTTCTACATTATAGAAAAAGCAAAAAAAAAAAAAAAAGTAAAAATTGTGAAATATTTTTATAATCTAAAACAGCTGTTTTCTATGTGAATATCTGTTAAAGTGTAATTTATTTCTGTGATGATGCAGCTGAATCATTACTCCAGTCTTCAGTGTCACATGATCCTTCAGAAATCATTCTAATATGCTGATTTACTGCTCAACAAACATTTATGATTATTAGCAATGTTGAAAACAGTTGTGCTGCACAATATTGTTGTGGAAACTGTCATTTTATTTTTCAAAAGATCAGCATTTATTTGAAACAAATCTTTTGCTGCATTATAAATGTCTTTGCTGTGATTTTCGATCAGTTTAATGCATCATTGATGGATGAAAGTATGAATTTCATTCTCACTGTGATCTGATCTGATCTCCTCAGCGAAGTATGTGGACTCTAAACTGCGAGCTGGAAATAAGGAGGCCACAGAGGAGGAGCTGGAGAGGATTCTGGACAAGATCATGATCATCTTCCGCTTCATCCACGGTGATCTGGACTCCAGCTTCAGTTCATACGACCGTCACACTGAGATGAAGCTGAACTCATTCTGTGTGTGTGTGTGTGTGTGTGTGTGTGCTGCAGGGAAGGACGTGTTCGAGGCCTTCTATAAGAAGGATCTGGCCAAGCGTCTGCTGGTGGGCAAGAGCGCCTCGGTGGATGCGGAGAAGTCCATGCTGTCCAAACTCAAACACGGTTCGTTCTCTATCTGACTTCTCATTGGTTGTTAGATGGTTTCTGTGGAAACACCACCGAACAGTTTCCTGAGAGTGAGGTCATGTGATCATGTGAACAGGAAGTGATCGCAGTTGCAGTTTTTGCCTTGATTTCAGTGAAATCAGACACATTGAGTGAAAATACGAGTCCGTTTGACTGTGGCTGGTTAAACTGCATTATCTGGTGAACTGATTAAAGCTGCAGTGTGTCGTTTCTGAGACCAAACAGAACTGAACACACATCTGTCTCTGTGCTCTTATTAACCAAACACGACAACTCACACTAACTAAAACTAACGATAATAATATATACCTAACTAAAACAAAATGAGTTTACGTTGATGTTTTTCATGTAATATTTATATAATAAAATATGAATATTACATGAAAAACATCAGCGTAAACTCATTTTGTTTTAGTTAGTTTTTAAAATGAAGTGCTAAAATAACTGATAAATAAATGAAGAATATGCTGTACGAATGTTTTGCCAAACATTCACTAACAAACACTGCAGGTGAATAGGGTAAAAAAAAAAAAGGAACTAATAGTTATCACCTTACTTACCCAGCTGATTTTTTTGTATTACAAATTTTCTGAAATGTTAGATTTAAATATGCAAACGAGGCATTGTTATTTAATTAAATATGTGCTCATTTATATTAGAGTAAAATGTATTTACAGATGGAATTTTGTGTATCTCATTTTTGTCACTCCATAATTCAGAAAATACTTAAAACAGACAGAAATATACAATATATTTTCACAGTTTTGGGGGGGTTTAAAATGTTAGATATAATCAAGCAGATTTTATGAACAAATCCCTCTGTAAAACCTTCAGGATACAGACAGGAATACAAATGTGAAGTGCTGCTGAAGTGTTGATTTATGACTCAGTGCAGGAGAAAAAACTCATTTTGAGGAAACGGCCTTAAAAAATCTGGATTGTAATTGAAATCTATTGACGCAAATAGATAAAGTGCTGTAAAAGAAACACTTAACAGCGTCTTTTGCATGTTTTCTTTCCACTAGTCTGAAAAAAAACAAGACCACTTTTTATGAAAAAGCAAAAGCCCAAAATCTCAAATTTGACAAGTATGTGAAAAAACTGCAGTGTCTCCCCTTAAGTTATGAAAACATTATTTCTGAATGCTCCTCAACATTTAAAATGTCCAGTTTCAAAATGTTTTCAAAACATTTATTTCCTTGTTTATGCAAACATTAATGAAAACATTAAAATGAAAACACAAATATTAAAAAAAAAAAAAAAAGAAGCTAATAAAAATGACAAAAGCACATACGAAAATGACAAATGTTTAAAATGAAAAGTCCAAAAAAGTATTAATAAATGCTATAATAGTACATCATTAAAAAATGACAATCAGGTAGCTCCACCCCCAAACTCTCCGCATTGGTTGATCTGATCAGACTGTGATTCTGATTGGATCTTCCAGTGGAGCAGAAACGACACACTGCAGTTTTAATTTGTAGTAATAAAATATAATAAACTGCAAATATTTGTTCTGTGAAGTGACCCGTGTGTGTGTGTGTGTGTGTGTGTGTGTTGTAGAGTGTGGAGCAGCGTTCACCAGTAAACTAGAGGGGATGTTCAAAGACATGGAGCTCTCCAAAGACATCATGATCCAGTTCAAACAGGTCTGTGTGTGTGTGATACACTCTCTTAAACACACACCCTCTTTATTATTAGTAGATGAGTAGATACAGATAAATAGATTGAGAGAAGGAACCTTTTGAGTAAGTGTTTGCCAGAATTTCCTGTGAGGTGTTGCATCTCTCCTGCTCAGTTTGAGCTCTTCACATGTGGTTTGACGTGTTCTCATGATGTGTGAAGTCTGTTTGGTCCGTGTGTCATATGAGGGTCCTAATGTGCGCACGCGTGTGTGTAGTACATGCAGAACCAGAGTGATCCCAGCAACATCGAGCTGACCGTCAACATCCTGACGATGGGCTACTGGCCCTCATACACACCGATGGACGTCCATCTGCCCGCTGAGGTGTGTGTGTGTGTGTGTGTGTATGAGTAGTACAGTGAACATGCAGTGGTCTGTCTGATGTGTGTGTGTGTGTTTCAGATGGTGAAGCTTCAGGAAGTGTTTAAGCTCTTCTATCTGGGGAAGCACAGCGGGCGGAAACTGCAGTGGCAGCCCACACTGGGTCATGCAGTGCTGAAGACTGAATTTAAAGAGGTGAACACACACACACACACACACACACACACAAACACACAGTACAATAAAACCATGAGAACAGGATACAATATAGTGACTGAATGAGAATTTGAAATAAAAATCTTTTGTAACTTTATAAATGTTTTTACTGTCAGTTTTGACCAATTTAATGCATCCTTGATGAATTAAAGTGTTTTCTTTTTGTTAATCTTACTCCAAATAATTAATCTATGACTGTTTACACAAAAATATTGTGCAGCACAACTGTTTTCAACAGTGCTAATAATCATAAATGTTTGTTGAGCAGCAAATCAGCATATTAGAATGATTTCTGAAGGATCATGTGACACTGAAGACTGGAGTAATGATGCTGAAAATTCAGCTGCGCATCACAGGAATAAATTATACTTTAACAGATATTCACATAGAAAACAGCCGTATTAAATTGTAAAAATATTTCACAATTTTTACTGTGTTTTTGATCAAATAAATGCAGCCTTGATGAGCAGAAGAGACTTCATGTTTTTTGCAGTAATGTGTGTGTGTATAATAAGGTCAGACTGACCCGGTGTGACTCTGGATGTCAAATCTTCTTCTTTCAGAAACATTAAAAATCTGAATTATTTCAAATGTCTGTCAGGCAGTTACACATACACACACACAGCAGGTGTATCTGTGCTGTGATCTGATGATTGTGTGTCTCTGCAGGGTAAGAAGGAGCTGCAGGTGTCTCTGTTTCAGACTCTCGTCCTGCTGATGTTCAATGAGAGTGATGAGTGTTCGGTGGAGGAGATCCGTGCGGCAACAGGCATCGGTACGTTCCTCTTAATCTGCTTTTTGTGTGTGTGTGTGTGTGTGTGTGTGTGTGTGTGTGTGTGAGCGGTCAGTAGCACTTATGTGTTGTGTTGTGTTGTGTGTGTGTGTATCAGAGGACGGTGAGCTCAAGCGCACGCTTCAGTCTCTGGCGTGTGGGAAAGCACGAGTGCTCAATAAAACGCCGCGCGGGAAGGACGTGGAGGACGGCGACCGCTTCCATTTCAACAGCGACTTCAGACACAAACTCTTCCGTATCAAAATCAACCAGATCCAGATGAAGGAGACGGTGAGTGTGTGAATGTCAAACACAGAGCCTTCATTATCGAACTGATCCCACTTAAGATTTTTGTTAAACTGATGATCAAAACTATGCAAAATGCCATAAACTGTCATTGAGGAGGTCAAAACTTTTGTACAGTAACACTTATAGAGTGTTAAAGCTGTTGCTCACTAGCAAATCTTAAAGGAGTCGTTCACTTCCAGAACAAAAATGTACAGATAATGTAGTCACCCCTTTGTCATCCAAGATGTTCATGTCTTTCTTTCTTCGGTCGTAAAAAAATTATGTTTCTTGAGGAAAACATTTCAGGATTTTTCTCCAAATAGTGGACTTCTATGGTGCCCAAGAGTTTGAACTTCCAAAATGTAGTTTAAATGCAGCTTCAAAGGGCCTTAAACGATCCCAGCCGAGGAAGAAGGGTCTTATCTATCTTATCTATAAATGCACAATTTATACACTTTTTAACCTCAAGTGCTCATCTTGTCTAGCTCTGCATGAACTCTGTGTAATCCGGGTCAATACTGTTAGTGTATGTGGAAAATCTCCCATCTCATTTTCTCCTCCAGTGTCAAAATCGTGCTATATCACTGTTTTACCTTTTTTTGTTTGATCTTCTTTGCACATTCAGTTTGTAAACACTGGGTCGGCACTTCTGCAGCGATGTAGGATGATTTTGAAGTTGGAGGAGAAAATGAGATGGGAGTTTTTCCACATACCTTAACTGTATTGACCCGGATTACACAGAGTTCACGCAGAGCTAGACAAAATGAACATTTGAGGTTAAAAAGTGTATAAATTGTAGGGTTTTTTTAGAAAATGAATCTGGGATCGTTTAGAGCCTTTGAAGCTGCATTTAAACTACATTTTGCAAGTTCAATCTCACAGGCACCATAGAAGTCCACTATATGGAGAAAAATCCTGAAAGTTTTCCTCATCTTGGATGACAACGGGGTGAGTACATTATCTGTACATTTGTGCTCTGGAAGTGAACGACGACTCCTAAACTATCAAACTGGAAGCTTTTGCAACTGCTTCAGACATTCTCAGGCTAGACTTTCTCAAAGCTTCACTGATCTGGTTCGTGGTCATTGTGGTGATGGCGGATGAGAATGTGAATATGCAGATGAGCTGACGGTCATGTGATGTTCAGGTGGAGGAGCAGGTGAGCACGACGGAGCGCGTGTTTCAGGACCGTCAGTATCAGATCGACGCGGCGGTGGTGAGGATCATGAAGATGAGGAAGACTCTGAGCCACAACCTGCTGGTGTCTGAACTCTACAACCAGCTCAAGTTCCCCGTCAAGGTAACGCCCGTCTGCATCCGCTTTACACGCACGGTCACGTGTGTTCATGCAGCGCTTTACACGACACAGATTCAGAGCTGTAATAAACTGAAAAATAATGGCATGATGCTGCAAAATTGTCAATCGTTAGTCTGTAAAACATTTCCTCGGCTAGCAGATATAAGTGTTCTGCTACATTTTTTTTCATGCACATTCATTGGTCAGGTGTGTGTTCATGTTTCCCATGATTCTGTGTCTTTCTCCACGCAGCCGGCAGATCTGAAGAAGCGCATCGAGTCGCTGATCGACCGCGATTATATGGAGCGCGACAAAGAAAACCCCAACCAGTACCACTATGTGGCGTGAGAGTGCCGTGACCCTTGACCTCCACGCTCCTCACAAGGGCTTTTGGGCCGGACGGGTCGTGTGACGCGACCCTACAGACGCTCTGCACTCTGGGATTGAGGCGATTTTAGCATGATTGCGATGATTTTCACTAAAGATGCACTTTTCTTTGACTCCTCTGTGTTTGTTGTGTTTGAGTTTAGCGTGTGTGATGAGCACGTCACGCGTGTGTGTATGCGTGTGTGTATGCGTGTGTGTATGCGTGTGTGTATGCGTGTGTGTATGCGTGTGTGTATGCGTGTGTGTATGCGTGTGTGTATGCGGGTGTGTATGCGGGTGTGTATGCGGGTGTGTATGCGGGTGTGTATGTGGGTGTGTATGTGTGTGTGTGTGTGTATATGAGTGTGTGTTTCCTCCCCCTGATGCCAGAATCGTGTTGATGTGATGCGAGAGACACTGACGCTTTTGGCATTTACCCACTCAGGCAACTGAAATCACACACACACACACACACATACAGGTGCACATCTGTAAGTGTGTGTGTGTGTGTGTGATCTGTCACTCATCACCTGTATTCTGTCACATATACAGTTTTGTAGAGCAGAGGATTCTATTCTTTGTAAGTGGGCAGAGATATGAAAGAATAAATCATATTTAATTAAGATATTATGAGTGAATGTTTTATTTGCATTCTGTGAAACTCATATTTCATATTTCAGCCTAGTATCATTTTTTGTTATATTTTAGGCATTTGTAAAAGGAAAACTTCAACTACTGCCCTAATTTAGAAATACAATTTAGATAATTTGTGCTGAATTGCTTTTGCTCATCTATTGTAAGTCACATTGGAAGCATCTGCTAAATCCATAAATATAAATGTTTTTCATGAAGAATAACAATAAACAAACCATACATCAATGGAAAGCTTTTTTTTTTTTTTAGCTTTCTTAAATGTATACATTTAAAAACATTGTCCCTTATGACTGGTTTTGTGGTCCAGGGTCACATTTTTATACAATAAAATTATAAAATATATTTTTAAATTTTAATAAATTAATTATTTTAATAAATATAAATTGTTTTTCATGAAGAATGAAGCTTATTTTTTATATTTTGCACAGCATAATAATTTTTTTTTTACATTTTTATGGCATTTAACAATAAATTCTTTGCACCAAAAACTCGAATAGTACATACAAATAGTGACATCATATTTTTTTTTACTAATTAAATCCCATGATTCTGTATTACAGTAATGAAAATGTGATTGCTGTGGGAGCTTATTTCCACCAGTGAATAAAAAAAAGAAATCATTTTGACACTTTCAGACTTTTCCTTGCAAATCTGAGATTCAAACTGAGATATAAACAGAAATGCAAGAAAAAAAGAATTCCCTTTTTTATGAATTAAGTTATTTTTTTGCATCAAATACAACTTGCAATTATATTAAAAAGACAGAACTGAGTTTTAAACTCAAAATATAAGTTGTGAAATAAAAAGTATTTTTATTATTCTGTGATGAAACAAGCTTTCATAGATTTTGGTTTTATTGCATCACAAGAACCAATTTTAAATGTCATTGTCACAGTGCAACAAAACATGTTCTAGCTGGTTAGATAGTCTTGGCTGTATGGTTTAGTGGTGAAATGTGAGTGTGTTTCTGTGTATTGTTGCGGTTCTGTATCAGTAGAGAAGCCGTCGGTCTGTATTCTCCTCCTCAGACTCAAACACTGCCAGACTAATGTGATTTCCTGCCTCATTCACAGAGTAATTCCTTAAAGAAACACATTACGGCGCTGAGCGTGACACAGCAGACAGACACGCTCACTGAACCCTGACCTGAGCTGAGTTCATCTGTCTGAAAAACCTGATCAGTGCATTCAATACGGACACACGGAACACACACTGAACTGCAGCGCTTGTGTGTGTGTGTGTGTGTGTGTGTGTGTGTGTGAGATTACTGGACTCAAGCTGTGACTCAAGATCTGATAGAGAAGTTGAGCCAAGTTTGAGATGGGAAAGTGTGTCTATAGTTTCTCTCTGAGAATGATGGCCACGCATCTGAGGTTAGAGGTCGAACCACGACTTCCTCTGATCACAGTTACTTCCTCATGACATTTACGTTCATGCATCTGGCAGATGCTTTTATTCCAAATGACGTACACTGAATCATAGATATACATTTTATTAGTTTATGTATTCCCTAGGAATCGAACCCGTGACTTTAGTGTTGCAAGTGCCAGGATTGACTACGTACAGATGTGTCATAACTGCATCTAATTTTACTGTGGATAATGTATAAATATATAAATTATGAAATATATAAAATATATAATACATTTTTAATAATGACATTTGTGACCCAGTCTGAAGTAGCACAGGTATATTTGTAGCAACAGCCAACAATACATCGTATGCGTCAAAATGACTGATTTTTCTTTTATGCCAAAAATCATTAGGATATTAAGTAAAGATCATGTTCCATGAAGATATTTTGTCAATTTCCTGCTGTAAATATATCAAAATGTAATTTTTGATTAGTAATATGCATTGCTAAGAACTTCATTTGAACAACTTTGAAGGTGATTTTCTCAATATTTAGATTTTTTTGCACCCTCAGATTCCAGATTTTCAAATAGTTGCATCTCAGACAAATATTGTCCTGTTCTAACAAACCATACATCAATAAAAAACTTATTTATTCCGATGATGTATAAATCTCAGTTTTAAAAAATTGACCCTTATGACTGGTTTTGTGGACCAGGGTCAATTTTTATACAGTAAAATTATAAAATATAAAATATTATAAAATATGAAATTAGAAAATTTGAAAATAATGGTCACTTTTTTATACAGTAAAATTATTTTTAAAAATAATTACAAATAATAACGTGCACTTATAAAAACAATTGTGTGCAATAAAATATTTAATATACGTTAATATTATACAGACGGTTGCTTGCTGTTAATGAAAAATAACAATAAAGCTGACTGACTTGTTAATATTATAGAAGGTCTTGAAATCGACTCGTGAAATTATATTTTAAATGCAGTTCTGATTTTATACTGACATATATTACGTCTATATGTATATGGATTGTGTTCATGTAGCTTAAACATGATTGTTAATAACGAATAACACTTATACTAACATTTATTTTAATATCAGCATATATGAATAAATATTTAACACTTTATAAGACTAAACAGCGAATACAGCCGCGTCAGTGTTTACGCAGCTTCGCGCTCCTCACGTGACTCCTCAGGGGCGGGGCTACAGCGCGCTCATCACATGACTGGAACATTCTGCCTCATGACACAGTGAATCTGCTGCCAGATACTCAGCAAACAGCGTAACTTCTCTGTTTGTTACCTGACAGACTCATATAAAGGCAGAGCTCGGCGCTGCTCGGCTCGTGTTCGGTCGCAGGCGTTAGTGCGTGTCGTGTTCCGCGCTCGGAGTTTGACGCTTTTCCTGACGGACGTCAGTACGGACTGAGGCATGACGGTCAGACGGAGCTCGGCTGCAGGTGTCTGCTGGACCCTACTGATGGGTAAGTCACCAGAACTCAGCCAAAGTTATTGTGAAACGTCATTAGTTAGTCTGAACATTAAGACGGGACGCCGTCGAGCGTTTTATGTCGCTGTTTTATCGACCTCAAACTGACCGACGCTGGCTCTGACTAACCGTTGGATATTTTAGTCAGTTTGGTGTGTTTTAGTCAGTCGCATTTGCTGCAAACTGCGTGTTTGTTTCACTTTTGTAGTTTTATTGACGTTATGTGCGGCTTTTGGAAGTCAAATGACGAGATTAGTGTTTCCGCCTGATGCTGCGTTTGCTTTCATTTCTGTGTGTTTTTCCTTTCATTTGTGTTGTTTGGACGTGCTGGTGACGTCACGTGAGCAGCAGATCAGCCTCACGTGATCAGAACAATAGTCCAGATCACACACTGTCATTGTTCCCGCGGTGTCTGATCGCACTGCGCGCGCCACTAGAAAGCTCTGCTCTGATTGGCTGCATTTATCGAACTTCATTCTATAAAGCCATTCGTTATCATTGCCGATCATCTCAAGGTCTGTTGCTCGGCTGGAGCAGCGCCTCTGGATGCTTGTGACCAATCAGCTGATCTGTTGATGTCATGTGACTGATCACTCTGTAAAGTGCAACAGTCGTTTTTTAAAACTTCAGTTCAACTGAGAAATTCCTGATGGAAAAACGACATTATTCACGATTCCACAAAAAAAAAAAAAATCCACCAATAAGATCTCTAGCTCCGCCCACTCCTATGGAGCACTCCAAATGCCATAATCATATGTGACCCTGGACCACAAAACCAGTCATAAGTGTCATTTTTTCAAAACTGAGATTTATACATCATCTGATAGCTGAATAAATAAGCTTTCCATTGATATTATGATAGGAAAATATTCGGCCGAGATACAATTATTTGAATATCTGAAAAAATCTAAATATTGAGAAAATCGCCTTTTAAAGTTGTCCAAATGAAGTTCTTAACAATGCATATTACCAATCAAAAATTAAGTTTTCATAGATTTACAGTAGGAAATTTACAAAATATTTTCATGGAACATGATCTTTACTTAATTTCCTAATGATTTTTGGCATAAAGTAAAAATCAATAATTTTGACCCATACAATGTATTTTTGCCTATTACTACAAATATACCCCAGCGACTTAAGTTCCAGGTTTTGTGGTCCAGGGTCACATATATACTTTATTGTTTATTTATAATCGGCATCCTTACATCATTGTATATTTTTTCATTGCTTTTAACTGGATAATGTCGTTTGCGGTGCCTCACGGGATTATAGGTTTTTTTTCCTCCGTGAATTCGTTAAGTTCACAGTCCTGTCCCATTTTCAAATACCTTTTTGAAATTATATCTAATTACATGTTTTCACTTGCCAAGACGTCGCCTATAATATTAAATGTTGTTTTTTTTTTCCCACTGAGTGCTGTCAGTGGATTGTGCAGTGGGTAGTGACAGCGCCCAAACCAGGCTCACCAGCCACGCCTTGCCCTCCCGCTCAAACCTCATCTGTGGTTCTTCTCACTCTTCTTCACACTTGGCAGGTTGCGATCGGTCACGTGACGTGCGGGAGCTGTTATTCACATCAACAGCATTATTGAGCCGAACGCACAGTGCGATCAGATGTCAGATGATCAGTATCTGTTCCTCTCGGTCGTCATGTGAATGTTGTGTGAATGTAGTGCACTAGTGTTAGTGTAGATGTCAGCAGCTGTCGTGATGCTGTCGAGTCGCTGCGGCTCATGTGAGCGAATGCAGATGTTCATCATCTCACACATGATTCACGAGGAGCCCTGTGAGGTGTCTTCAGATGATCATCATTCAGTACAATCACATGATTACAGACCGGACTGATTGAGCTTGTACTGTACTTTGAGTTATTTATCGTTTGCTTATTTTTTACTTAAAAGAGATCATCTGTGCGAGAGTGTGTGTGTGTGTGTGTGTGTGTACTAGTTTATACTTGTGAGGGCCAATGAGTCCTCATTTATGTAGTGAAATAATATGCTAACCCACTAGGGGTAGGGGTTGGGTTAGCTGATAGAAAACATTGATGGAATACACGGTTTGTTCAATGTAGAAAAACCCATTACGCCTATAGAGAGTCCCCACAAGGATAGCAAACAAGACGTGTGTGTGTGTGTGTGTGTGTGTGTGTGTGTGTGTGTGTGTGTTTGTGGTCAGTCACTTAATGATTTCACAAACTCCTTCGGTCATGCTGGGATTTCACAAGAGTTCCGCTTCACAGTTACATGATTATTTACACTACTTCAACTGCAAAAACATAACACAGAAGTTAGAATGAATGTATGTGTATATAAAATGCAGAACATCCAGAAAATGCAGAACATTTTCAGTTGAGGTTATTTTGTGTGTGTGTTAGTGTTACTTTACAGTATTTATAACTAGCTGTAGAAAACAACAACAGAAATCTGAGTAATGTCCCTCAATTAGTTAAGAAATGTATGTGTGTGTGTGTGTGTGTTTTGTTTGACCCTCATGACCTCTGAACAGAATCAGACTCCCTGTAGTTTTATATTAATCCTGTAATAATTCATTCAGGTTTATTTGGGTCAGTAATACCACAGTTATTACACCTGTGTACAAAACAAGATGACAAAATACAGATCAAACTATAATTATATGAATTGTTTGATCTTTTTCAACAAATGTCAGTGAAATCAGTGAAATTCATCCACTTCAGGAGCTCCAACTAAATACATTTCTTTTTCTAGAAATAAACATTTCATAAATTAAAAGTCTAATATAGTAAGTAAACAATATTAAATCTGCTCCAGAATGGGTATCTGGTTTACAGATTAAACCTAAGAAATAAATAAAAGAACAGAAAAATCTAATTCACTGCAAAAAATGATTTTTTTACTTGGTATTTTTGTCTTGCTTTCTAATATACATATCTGAACATTCTTGAATCAAGATGCATTTATTTGACAAGTTAAATGACTTAAGATATTATGACTTGTTTTCTGAAAAAATATCAAAGTGTTTTTAGTTTTTGCTTGAAGAAAGCAAAAATATCTGCCAATGGTGCCAGAAAAATAATCTTGTTTAACCTCTGAATTAAGACATTTTTCGTACCCCATTGGATGGATATTTGTGGTTGTTTTAAGCAAAAACTAACATTTTGATATTTTTTTTTTTCAAAAAACAAGTCGTAATATCAAGTCATAATATAAAGTTATTTTACTTGTCAAGTAAATGCATCTTGATTCAAGAATGTTTAGATATTTATACTAGAAAACAATACCACTCAAGTAAGAAAATCATTTTTTGCAGTGTTTTTCTTACAGTAACAGTGTTCCATACATTATGATCCGTTTAGAAACGAATCAAATTATGTCACTCCCTGTGTGTCACAATTTCGTTTGTAAAGCGGGAAATCATGCTAATAGGTTTGAAATGCAGCTTAATATTTTTTGTTGGAAATGTAAAAATATAATAAGATGTGAGACTGATGGCACTGATGCCATTGTTTGGGTCAGAGTGAATGTGTGTTTAATGTCAGATCATCAGTGCTGTGGAAGTGAAGCATCAGTATTGAGTGTGTGAAGTGTTTCTGTCAGTGTGACTGTGGTGTGTTACAGCAGTGGATCTCGACTCCAGTCCTCGGGCCCACTGCTCTGCACATTTTGTACGTTTCTGAATCTGACGTTCAATTCAGTTCATGGATCTTTCTCTAACGAGCTGCGTTAAATGAGGGAGGACTGGAGTTGGGAACCACTGTGTTACAGCACTAGGACTGTGATTCGATGTGAGCGCTGATCAATCACTGACAGTTCAGCAGCGTGATGACGCTCTCTGCTGGACATTGAGGGTCACAACAGATTCATATCCACTGATGATGGCGGTTGTGTTTCAGGGTGTGTGTTTGCGGCTCACGCTGTGACATTTGAGGTGATGGACGGAAACTCCACCTGCATTAAAGCAGATCTCAACGCCAGCTTCAGCATCACCTACAACACCACCAATGGAACGGTACAACACGCTAAAACACACAATTTTTTTTTTTTTTATTTAGTCTTAGTCATGTGTCAAATAGTTTTTGTCCTGTACTTTGTTTAGTCTAGTTTTAGTTGACTAAAAGTCTGTGAATTAGGGTTGCACGATTATGACAAAAGTCATAATTATCGATTATTCCCTTGAAATTGTAATTGCGATTTATTAATTATGACTATCATTATTTACATTAAATGATGTTTTGAATAGCGTTATACCGTTGTTTGAAGCAACTGCATGCCACATTTCTATATGATGAGTTCAGATGCAGAACCAGCTAAAAGCCATCTCGGTCAAAAATGAGATAATGACACTGAGTGAATGCTGTCGACACATATTATACATCCATCAAATACTTATTCTTTAGTTTAAAGAAAAAGTATTTGATGGATGTATAATATGTGACTTTTAGCTGGTTCTGCATCTGAACTCATCATATAGAAATGTGGCATGCAGTTGCTTCAAACAACGGTATAACGCTATTCAAAACATCATTTAATGTAAATAATGATAGTCATAAAATAGCAGCCTCAGCCCAATCAGAAGTACCAGTACTTACATAGAAACCTATACATCTGAGCCTGATAAAAATGCATTTTTTAAAGAAAGACGTCAGATGGATTTAGCTGGTTTTGTATCTGAACTCTTCTTATATAGTTTCTTCTTTAAATAAAAATAATAAAAATGTAAAAACTAAAACAATGAGAAAAAAAAAATTACCTTAAGATAACCTGTAGGAAAAATACACACACCTCTCTCTTTCTCACACACACCCACACATCTTAAGAAAGCCGAATAATGTTGGATTTACACTACCGTTCAAAAGTTTGGGGTCAGTAAGACTTGTAACAGTCTTTAAAGAAGTCTCTTATGCTCATCAAGGCTGCATTTATTTGATTAAAAATATAGAAAAAAACCAGTAATATTGCAAAATGTTTTTACAATATAAAATAATGTTTTTTATTTTAACATACTTTAAAATAGAATTTATTCCTGCGATGAACATCTGGATTTTTATCAGCTGTTTCTCCAGTCTTAAGTGTCACATGATCCTTCAGAAATCATTCTAATATGCGGATTTATTATTAGAATGATTTTTCTTTCTTTTTTTGATTCTTTCATGAATAACAAGTTTAAAAAGTACAGTGTTTATTCAAAATATAAATATTTTATAACAATGTAAATTATTTATTATTAACTTTTTTTTTTTAATTATTAACTTAATACATCCTTGGTGAATAAAAGTATTAATTTCTCTAAAAAAGAAACAAAAATGTACTGACCCCAAACTTTTAAACGGTAGTGTATTTATTTTTATTATTATTATTATTATTATTTTTGAACGATTACATAATTGTGGCATCTGTAATTGTAATCATGATTAGAAATTTGATTAATTGTGCAGCCCTACTGGGAATTATAGTACAAGTCAAAGAAATGTAGTCATATTTTAGTCATGTTTTGTTCAAAATTATGATTACTGGTTATAATTGTTTTCATTCGAGATCTGTATATTTTATGTGTAAACTTTTGACATCTGGTAGCCACAAGCATGAAAGCTCACGAAGGCTTGATTTAAAAACAACCTGTAATTTTTTCCCTTTTTAAAGAAAATGTTTATATACTTTGAAGTTTTTATTTTTTTTAAACTGCATAATTCGTTTGTCAGCTCTGTTGCATGTTCATACAGTCGCAGTTAGTGTTGTCTCGTCTCAGTCATGTAAAGAAAGGCCCTCAGTGAACATTTCTCACCCTAGTTTTGTGAATCTAATGAAATGTGTGTTTGGTCTGTTAGAGAGTGGCGGGGTTTGCACTGCCGTCCTCCGCATCAGTGGGTAACGGCAGTTCCTGCGGCGGCCGTGAGGTTCCTCCGGAGCTGCTGGTGTCGTTTGGCGCGGGTCACGCTCTGGCTCTCGTGTTCTCCAGCGACGGGCGGCTCTACCGGGTGGCCAACCTAAGCCTGCAGTACAACCTCAGCGACACCAGCACCTTCCCACAATCCTCTGGCACAGGTCAGTCTCTGTCTTTCACACACGCACACGGGTCGCTGTGGTGGACGAGCATCTGCTCACATGCATTTCTCTCACAGGACTGGTGACGGTGATGACGAACGTGTCGGACATCACAGCGAGGCTGAACAGCACCTACAGGTGTGTGAGCTCCACGACCGTCAGTCTGAGCGCCGGAGTCAGCATCACCCTCTCTGATGTGCGCATGGAGGCGTACATGAACGGAGCAAACCTCAGCACAGATGGTACGAGTCGCTTGTGAAGTTCTTGACATTGAATTAAGTGTCATTTTAATTGTTCTTGGTTTCCCAGCATGCACAGTGGCGTGAATCATGCATGCGAATGAATCATCCTTTTGGTTCTTTTCAGAACTGGTTGAACAGGTTATTGAATTGCACTGACCTGTTCATTCTTGAATTGGAGTGATTGAACTCTTTCGTTCATGTGTGTCTGCTAATGGGGGCTGCTGGGTAATCTGATGCTCGGAGCCTAAGAGAACAGAGCATCTGACTCATGAGGGAAAATAAAGTTAGTCTAATAGATCCCGGATTCATGAAAGAAAACAAAGGCACTCTAACAGATCCACGCAGAAGCATGTGCATGCATTTACACCCCTCTCAAAATCTGTGACGTGTTCATCATTTAAGAGCAGTGTTATTGTCAACTACAACTATTAATAACATTTTTGTCAATTCAAATATACAGCTAAAATAAAATAGAGGAAAAACTTGGAGATGACAAATGGGAAATGTGCCTTGTAAGCTAACAAAAAAAAAAATCAAATTGAACTAGTAAAATGACAAATCTAGAAGTGTAATAAAAAATAAAGAATCAGAAGTAATTAAAAAATAATAATTGACTTAAAAAAAAAAAATAATTGAAGCTTTAGTTAAAACTAAATAGAAAAAAATAAAAAAAAAAATGACAGAAGGTATTACTATAAAAAAATATTTAAAAATTACTATAAAAACTATAAAAACTATCATCTTTAAAAATACTGAAAGTGCAAAAGTAAGTAAAAAAAAAAAACATTAAAAACCTCATTATAATGAAAAACTAATAAGAATCTGCTAATCAGATTGTATCACTGACAGACGCTGATTCACACAATTATATAGAAAAGTATATGTATATAAAGCTAATTCAAAATATTAATACTGTAATATTACATGATCTTACCACAGTAACACTGATAAAAAGGGATGGAGGTTTCAAAGGTCATGGGTTTGATTGAAGGTTGTTTGTCTCTTATGTAAACTTGCTCTGGAGCTGTTAGTGTTTAGTTAGTCATTACTGAACTGAATCAACACTGATCTGAATAATGACTCTATTGTCTTCTGATTTACGTCTGATGATGAATTGGTTTCATAATTGATGAACTTTGCAACATGAGCACTGTTATTTTCCTGTTTATGTCTGTGAATCTGCTCTGAATCTGCATGAACATATTTGTTGTGTGTAGAGAGCGTTTGCAGTGCTGATCTGCCAGTTACGACCGCTGCTCCGACTCAGTCGCCCAGAACCACCGCCGCCCCGTCACCCACCCCGCCGCCCGCTCCCGAGCGCGGAAACTACACCCTCACCAACGGCAACGGCACCGCCTGTCTGCTGGCGCTCATGGGGCTGCAGCTCAACGTCACGCACCTCTCCAAATCTCTGAACAAGGTGACTCACGCTTACACACACGCTCACTTCCTGCTGATGTGATGTGTTTGACCTTTGATCTGTGTCGCTGACCTTTGATCTGATTCTCCGCAGACGGTCAGTGAGGTCGTGAACCTGCGGCCCAACAGAACCACAGCCTCGGGGTCGTGTGGGGTCGAGCTCGCCACGCTGGTGCTGACGGAGGAGCTCACCAATCTCACCTTCACCTTTGCACTGGTGTGTGTGTGTGTGTGTGTGTGTGTGTGTGTGTGTGTGTGTGTGTGTGTGTCTGAGTGTCCTGTAGTGACAGCATGATGATGATGATGATGATGATGATGGGGTGTTTTGTGTGTCTCTGCAGAACTCCACTACACGGAAGTTTTACCTGAGCGCCGTGAACGTCTCTGCCTTCTGGCCCGACATGACAGGTACAGCGCTCAGTGCACTAGACTGCAGGATCAGCTGCACAGACACATCTGCTGAATTCATATCTGATGTACAGATTCAGCTCCAGTAACAGGACATCTACGGATCCTTTAAAAGCATTCAAATGTCTTAAATTCACTTCTCAAACTATGAAGGGATTAGGGATGCGCTGAAATTAAAATTCTGGACTGAAACCAAAAATTCTTTATGCACTTAGACAAAAACCAAAAATGCTTTCTGTTAATTATTTATACTGTTATTGTAAATAATATAAAGTAATTTTGTAAAGCGTTTTAGTATAACTCCGTAATTACTACAGAAATAACCACACTTTTACTGAAAGTAACACTATAAAATTGGACAGAAAATAAATTAATATTATTTTTATTTAAAAGATTGGTTCACTTCCAGAAGACCAATGTACAGATAATGTACTCACCCCCTTGTCATCCAAGATGTTTATGTCTTTCTTTCTTCAGTCGTAAGGAAATTATGGTTTTTGAGGAAAACATTTCAGCATTTTTCTCCATATAGTGGACTTCTGTGGTGCCCGTGAGTTTGAACTTCTAAAATGTAGTTTAAATGCAGCTTCAAAGGCTCTAAACGATCCCAGCCGAGGAAGAAGGGTCTGATCTAGTGAAACAATCAGTTATTTTCTAAAAAATTTATCACAGAAATATATACACTTTTTAACCTCTTGCCTGGCTCTGCCTGAACTCTGTGTATTCCAGTTCAGTACAGTTAGGTTATATTGAAAAACTCCCGTCTCATTTTCTCCTCCAACTTCAAAATCATCCTACATCACTGCAGACGTACTGACCCAGTGTTTACAAAGTGAACGTGCAAAGAAGATCAAACAAAAAAAGGTAACATAGTGATGTAGTTGGAGGAGAAAATGAGACAGGGGTTTTTCCACATACCCTAACTGTACTGACCCGGATTACACAGAGTTCACGCAGAGCTAGACGAGATGAGCATTTGAGGTTAAAAAGTGTGTAAATTGTTTTTTTATGAAAATAACTGATCGTTTCGCTAGATAAGACCCTTCTTCCTCGGCTGGGATCGTTTAAGGCCCTTTGAAGCTGCATTTAAACTACATTTTGGAAGTTCAAACTCTTGGGCACCATAGAAGTCCACTATTTGGAGAAAAATCCTGAAATGTTTTCCTCAAAACCATAATTTCTTTACGACTGAAGACAGAAAGACATGAACAACTTTGATGACAAGGGGGTGAGTACATTATCTGTACATTTTTGTTCTGGAAGTGAATCAGATTAAATTTTTTGGACTAAATCTCCATGTAATGTATAGTCCTACAAAGCTATTAATATCAGAGCATATGAGCAGAGGTTATTGTCATGAGAGGGTAACATCATTTTACCAGTATTGCTGTGTTACAGTACAGCAGCACTATAACAATACTAATGAACATGACCAAATGTTGTGGTTGCTGCAGATCGATTCGCGGAAGGAAACGCCTCTCTGGACCTCCTGCAGTGCAGCGTGGGTCGCTCGTACATGTGCAGCGCGCAGCAGACGCTCACGGTCCTCCCCACTTTCTCCATCAACACCTTCAGACTGCAGCTGCAGCCCTTCAACATCACCGCCAACCGCTTCTCTGCAGGTACTGCATCGCTCGTGTGATCAGGTGCCGCGTGACAGTCTCTGTTCGACGAGTGAAACACACTTTATTCTGCAACCGCATGCGTGTTCGTTTTATTTGTGCACATCTTAAAACTCTGTGTGTGTGTGTGTGTGTGTGTGTGTGTAGCGGAGGAGTGTCGTATGGATCAGGAGAACATGCTCATCCCCATCATCGTGGGTGCGGCTCTGGCCGGACTGGTGCTGATCGTCCTCATCGCGTATCTGATCGGCAGGAAGCGGACACACGCCGGATACCAGACCATCTGATCATCTTCATCACCATCATCGTCCTCCAGCTGCGCTGCGATCGACTGCAGCTGCACGCACTGGAGTGGGAGTGTGTGAGTGTGAGTGTGAGTGTGTTCGCTGTGAGGTCAAAGGTCAGCTCTATTGGTCAGTGTGGGTGCATTTCTGCACTGTGAGGTCAGAGGAGTGTGTGTGTGTGTGTGTGTGTGTGCACTTGTACAGCTATCTTTGTGAGGGCCGGTTTGAGTTTTAGATCATTGGAGTGTGAACAATTTTGGAAAGTGAGGACATTTTGGCCGGTCCTCACTTTCTGAGACCCCTTTAAAGGCCTGTTTGAGGGTCAAGACTTGGTTTTAGGGATCAGGTTATGACTGGGTAAAGATTAGGTTTAGGGTAAGGGTTTGGGTGAGGCACTTAGTTCTGATGGGTAGGTTTAGGGTAAGGAGCTAGAGATTGCATTGTGTCACACTTTGTGTCCTCACAAAGATAGCTGTACAGAGGTGTGTGTGTGTGAGGTCAGAGGTCAGTGTGTGTGCATTTCTGCACTGTGAGGTCAAAGGTGTGTGTGTGTGTGTGTGTTGGTCGGTCTGGACTGTGGTGTGGATGAGTTGAAGCCGTTATGATGAGTGTGTTTGTGTGAATGATTATTGTTTGACGTTCAGCACAAACTGGACAAACCTTCACTCATGGACGTCCTCATCAGAATCACTCTCTTCAAAATCAACCTTTTTTTATCTTATTCTAACGTCCTTTATTATGTTAATTTTATTCTAAAATGCTAAATATTTTAGTGTATGTAGTCATTTTAATTGGCTTTATGTAAAAATAATAGTGTTTATGACATCAGCTCATTTATGTGTGTGTGTTGGTTGAGGTTTCAGGTTCCCTACGTTATAAAAACAGCCTTTCTGCTCCGTAATTCAAATGGCTAAAGAAACATACTAAACTATTTTTTATTTAAAATAAAAAATGTTAAAAAAACATTACAGACATTTTCTGTTATGGTTACATGTAAGAACTGAAAATATGATTAGCTCAGAGTAAAAAACATTACGCTGTGTGTGTGTGTGTGTGTGTGTGTGGGGCATTAACTGACACCTGACATGAATAATTGATGTTTGTTTGTTTGTTGGATCATGAAACCTAAATAGAGCCGCTGGTGAATTACCCATGATCCTCCACACACACACAGCAGCTGTGAGGATTGTTCACACAGAACACGTTTGTGCTGAAAGGCAGCAGATGCTGCAGTGAAACTGGAAAGAAAGTTAGAGACAGCAGCTGACGCTGCAAAACACAAATGCAGTGATGAACAAACTGCAGTGGAATGAAAACACAAACCCTAAAACACAGATGAAGGTTCAGTTTGTTGCTTGAGTGAAAAGGGAAATTGTGATGATCTGAATGAATGAATGAATGACTGTGTGAGTCTGAAACTGTATCCTGTGCTTTTCTAAGACTTTGAAAATGTGTCAGTGACATCTTCATCATCATCATCAGCTTCCTGTTACAGAGAAGATGATGATTGTTGATCTGTAGATCAGTGTGTTTGAGTGAATGTGATGATGATGATGATGATGAAGCAGCGCACTGGTCTCATTTCATGGGTTTGAGGTTCCTGGAGCTTCTGCATCCTGGTGATTTGATTGGTCACATGACGTGTCGTTGGGTCAGGTGACTCCAGTGGCGTCTGCTGGTTTCTTCTTCGCTCTGTTATTTTTGTAGTGAATGTTTGGTTATTTTTATGCATCAGGGTTTGAGGTTAATAAATAAATAATGACTTACACTCGTCAGTGTTTCATTAATGAAAACAACAACAGCTGAACGTGTCGCTCGTTGTCATGATCATGTCAGAATACTGGTCATATTACATAACTAAAGCTTCAAAATAATTACAGATTTTGGTTTAATTTATAGAATAGTGTGTAATATTTTAGTTTTTTTCCTTTTTCTTTTTTATCTATCTATAAATACACTCCCTATTTAAGATTAATGTTTTTGTTTAAGTGTCTTATGCTCAGAAAAATACCCAAAAAAAAAACGGTAATATTGTGAAATATTATTGCGATTTAAAAGAATGGGTTTCTTTTTTAATATACTTTAAAATATGATTTATTTCTGTGATGCAAAACTGTCAAATCAGTCATTTAATTTCATTTTAATAGTTTAAAGTAAAAAAAATTGTTTTAGCATCTTATGTTTTTATCATTTTATAATTTTGTTTAGCATTTATTTTCTTGTTTTTAGCATTTTGCATATTCATATTAAAAAATAAATGCTAAAAACAAAAAGATTTAACTCTTAAAACTAACACTTAAAATGCTAATATATAAATGTAAAAAAACAAACAAACATAAAATGCTAAAAAACTTAAATTCTATATAATAGTTCCAGTTAACAATACCATTGTTTTGGACTGTTTTGGATTTCATGACCTTTATATATTTTTTTTTTTTAAGAGTTTTTTGCTCGAATTATTTAAATGACAGTAGTCGACACTTGAAGCGGATCAAAAATGTTCATCAAAGTTGTCCTAAGACAAGAACAGATATTGTCTTGGTTTCAAGACAATTCTGGTGAACTTCATTTATAGTTTTGTATACATGTATCAGCTGTGATTATGTGCATGTATTTCTGGAGTATTTTGCTTTAATAAAAGTGAGTTTTACGGTTGGAGCAGAAGGTGAAGCGGCATGATGAAGAGCTCATCACAGGTAATAACCTCATGAATCTGCTGAAACACACACAAACGTTCAGTCTGTAAGACAGAGTTTTATTTCACAGTATTATTGGTCTTAAACTAAGAAGAGAGAGTATTAAAGACTTTGAGTCCAGCATCTGTGATTCTACACACATCTCTACAAACGT
The DNA here is from genome assembly GCF_022985175.1 of Labeo rohita. Classification (NCBI taxonomy): domain Eukaryota; kingdom Metazoa; phylum Chordata; class Actinopteri; order Cypriniformes; family Cyprinidae; genus Labeo; species Labeo rohita. The sequence continues at coordinate 50,057,530 of NC_066869.1, read as the reverse complement.
AAGAAAATACATCTTCATGAAGGAGTCTGTGAGTGCACACTACTGAGCGAACGTCACGTCTGCGTGAGCCACAGACTCGGTCGAGTGCAAACTGTCAGAGGGAATGTTTGAGCATCAGGATTCGCCGGCCGCGATCCGCGCGCGGCAGCTCTCGCGCAGTTTAGCGACCGTGGACATGGAGAGACTCCCGGGCTCCTGGAAGATCCTCTGAGACGACCAGAAGAAAGAAGATTTGAGAACAGCCCCAGTGACATTAAAAAAAGAAAACGTAGGATCACGTAGGATCACGTAGGATGCGGACGAGCGCGCCGTACCTGCATGAAAGCGTGGCAGTCCTCCACGAAGGCTCCTCTGGTGATGCGTTTGAAGCGCTCGCAGATGTCCGGCAGATTCTGCGCCTGCACGATCTCGTCCTGATGGTGGTGAATCAGCGTCAGAGCCACACGGAACAGGATCTTCGAGCCCTCGTAGAACAGACAGTCCCAGATCCGCAGAACCGTCTGAGGGAGCACAAACACACAGGATCAGTCGTGAGGCCATCGACCGCACGCTCGCGCTCGGACGCTCCGTTACCTCCACTGGCAGGATGTCGATGAAGAGGCAGATGAACCAGCGCGAGACCACCAGAGTCCACATGACGCCGTGATCCTGCATGAGCCGCCACACCGCGGGAACCTTCATCCGCACCAGCTCACCCAGAACCTCCTGATCCGCCTTCAGACCCAGCATGGCCGGAGTGTAGTAATCTGAGGAGCAGACGGGACACCGGAGGTCAGAGGTCACGGTTTTAAAAGCTTCACTGTAGTCTGACACAGTACTATTAGTAGTTAGACAAAAATTCTATTAAAAATAAATGAAAATAATTAGAAAAAAAAATTAAAAATGCAAAAAACATTACATATCAGTTAATTATATTAAAATAATTAAAACTTATTTAAAACGCTGAAAACACAAACTATTTAAAACCATAAAAACGTAAAAAGACTGAATAATATTAAAAATGATTCAAACCTAATTGAAACATTAAACAAATATATTAAAAATATATTTAAAATGCTAAAAACAAAAAAAATATACAATTATTTAAACTTAAAATGCTAAAGCAAAGTATTTAATTATATTAAGGATAATTAACTTAAAAATGCTAAAAACAAAATAAAATGCATGTAAATATAAAAAATACATTTTGAAGTGATGCAATTAGCATTTTGGAAATAATGCAAATTATTTAATCATATTTTAAAGAAATTAAATTGAATGTTAAAAAACGATTTAATTTTATAAAAACACTAAAAAAACTAAATGGTATCTCATTTCTTTTTCCTCTCAGTAACTTATTTTATTAAAGAACATACAGAATCAGAATTTTATAGAATCACAAAATGAATGATTGATAGTTTTATATATTTTAACACGTCCAGTATCGAAAACAAGCAATGTTTTGAAACTAGCATCAGAAAAGCCTTCACTAAACAAACACACGTCATTAATGTTTCATGATGATCATCTGTCAGTCAGGTGTGGCTCTGAGCTCCAGCAGGAACAGGAAGTGCAGCGCTGTAGGATCAGACCACGTGACCGTTTATTCATAGATGTGAGCTCAGAATAGATCTGCTCATGTCACACACACACACACACACACGCTCAGACTCCGTGACGTCTAATGAGTGTGTGTGTGTGTGTGTGTGTGTGTGTGTGTGTGGTTCACTGGACTCTGTTTACCAGAGTAACCGCAGGTAGGCAATCAGGAGGAAACAGGAAACACACCTGGCAGGATTCTGTCCAGCAGCGCCTCCATCAGCCAGAATGACGTCTCCTCGTCTTTACTGATGATCAGCAGATATCCCGCGATGAAGTTCATCCCCTGAAAGAGTGACGACGTCAGAAAACATCTGAGACGCGCTGCAATGCTGACAGGACGAGGGAACGGGACTCATGTGTTTCTTCACTGATTCTGGATGGTGTGACGCAGCAGCAGCCGTTGCTCATGCGCTCATTTGCATTGGAAATATTTTGGAAACTTTGCATCAGACAAACAAACTGAAACAATGACTGACTTCATGAGAACACAGATGGACATGAGCTCTACTGATCTGAACACGACTGATTTACCTGAACTCTAATGATTCAACTGATTTCAAGTGAGTGAACTGAACTCGACTGATTCACCTGAACGACTGATTCACCAGAACTCTAATGACTCACTAGAACTCAACTGATTCACCTGAACTGGACAGATTTACCTGAGCTTAACTGATTCACCGGAACTCGACTGATTCATTTGAACATGACTGGATTCACCTGAGCTCGACTGATTCACCTGAACTCAACTGATTCACCTGAACTCAACTGATTCACCTGAACACACCGCTAACCAACTTCCATACGAATCACAGTGAAGCAGCGTTGTGTTTGTGTGCTGATTCAGGTGTGTGATCATGTGACCGTACCTGACAGTAGCCCACGGTTTTATTGTGCTCTCCGTACGCCAGCAGCACGTTAAACAGCGCCTTCTGCAGACACGGATCCGCCGACTTACGGAAGTGAATGTTATCTGGGAAAGTTCTGTGCAGATCTACAGGAAATCACACAATACACAGTAAACATCAGAACTAATATACAGTACATCAGCATACTCCAGCAGCTCAGTAATCACAGCTCATTAACACAGTTCTCTACTATCACAGAATTCCTGAAATGTACTTTTCACGAGAACAAAAGAAAAGACATGATATGGAGCAAAACAGACCAAAAAAACTGATAAGTGCATGAAAATGCACTGGTTCTGTCTGTAGTGTCTCAACTCAAGATGTGAAAATGAGAAAACACTGTTGCGTCGGTGATGTCCATCAGTCAAACTGTGTATCTCAGTGATGTGACTCGAGTGTATGGTCATTATATTGATCATCATCACAGTGTGTGTGTGTGTGTGTGTGAGATCTGACCGGTGCGGATGGTCTCCACTAGTTTGGGGTCGTGTTGGGCGTCCAGCAGGGACTGATAGTATCCGGGGTTCCTCTCCAGACGCTCCTGCGCTCCGCTCGCCGTCATCCACACCAGCGGACGGTGCTCGTTCGGGACGCCCTTCCGTATGTACCGCTTCACTACACACACACACACACACACACAAACATGAATAACAGAAACACACACCAGAATAACATCAGCAGTACTGTAGTGATTACTAGTTTCAAACGTAATCTAAGACAGTGTGTAAATGTACTATTTATTTATTTATGTTTAGTAGTTTTTGATAATAATGTGTAATTTAATTCCACAATGAATGAGCTTCTTTGTTCTGTGGAGCTGTGGTTCGTGTGGTGTCACGCACCCTTCAGGTTCCTGTCCACATGACGCTTCCCCTTCAGCAGTTTGGACCATTTGATGGAGCGTCTGGTGAGGACGGCCAGATACTCGGACATCAGCTCCTCATAGGACTCGTAGTCGAAATCATTCGAGCGCTCGAACCCGTACGGATCCACGCTGAAACACAAGCGCATGAGATCTCCAGCGGCTCCTCAGGTGTGTGTTCAGGTGGGCGGGTCATGTGACTCATGAAAGAATCTCAACCCTGAGGCCACGTTTACAGCAGCTAATCTACCACAGGTTAACTAGATAAACAGAGTCATGGGTGGAAACCGAAAGACGAATGGGCTTCGCAATCGCACACTCACGGTCCGACAGCGTTATGAATGTAAATGTAAGACTTTTAAGACCAAATAAAATAAAAATTAAAAAATAAACTGAACAAAACACAGCACATCAGTGTGGTCTCTAAATGTACAGGTCTGTAAATGAGTTACCAACAATTAATTATAAATATAATACTAAAATATCATTTAGAAATATTAATAATTACTACAATAGTATTTATATATTGTAATTCTACAATTGCTAAATAATATTACATTTATTTAACTTTTATATTTCATTAAATATTATATCATCAAAAATATTTTAGATTTCATTAAGGGGAGACACTGCAGGCAAAAACAGAGATTTTGGGCTTTTTGGTTTTTCATAAAAAGTGTTTTTTCAGTCTAGTGGAAAGAAAACATCCAAAAGACGCTGTTAGGTGTTTCTTTTACAGCACTTTATCTATTTGTGTCGACAGATTTCAATTACAATCCAGATTTTTAAAGGCCGTTTTCTCAAAATGAGTTTTTTCTCCTGCACTGAGTCATAAATCAACACTTCAGCAGCACTTTATATTTTTATTCCTGTCTATATCCTGAAGGTTTTACAGAGGGATTTGTTCATATACAATTTGCTTGATTTGACACATTTTATTCCCCCCAAAATTATGAATTATGGAGTGACAAAAATGAGATTCCTAAAATTCCCTCCATAAAAACATTTGACTGTAATGTGTCAAAAAAAAAAAAAATTAAACAAGAATTTTGAAACTGACTTCATCCAGTGTTTGTATTAGAAATGTATGCAAATTAGTGCATATTTCATTTGCATATTTAAACCTAACATTTCAGAAAACCTTTAATACAAAAAACGTTTGCAATTATTAATGTAACCACCTGGGTAAGTAAGGTGATAACTAGTAGTTAATTTTACCCTACTCACCTGCAGTGTCTCGTCTTAAAAATTAAAACATTTATTTTTTCATTTTACTTTTTTGAAACAGTTTTTCTTTTGAGAAACTGATCAGAATGAAATGAGTTTACAGTTTGATTAAAACAGGAACAAATATCTGAAAATGGATCAATTCAAAGGGAAAACAAGTTTTCGTTCATCACTGACAGAGATCTCGTTTTAATCAAAAACTTCTTTCAGTTTTTCAGAAGACAAAACTTGTTCATTTAACATTTTAAGTAAATGTATTTTGATTTAAGGATGTTTGTTGTTTTGGAAAACAAGACAAAGGAATGTTTTTCTACTACATTCAACATTTAATACCATGACTTTATAAATGTAAGACTTTTGCGACTTTGAATTGAGACCCTGAACAAAGATCTGTGTGTCATTAGGACACACCTGGGAAAACTGACACCTGTGCGCGCTCTTGATATTTGATTCACATATTCCATATCAAATGGAAAGCGCTTCATAAACACAATAGTTCGTATTAAATGTATTTGATTTGTGAAAGATCACTGGTATTGAATGTAAGAGCTGCGAGTCGTGGTGTGTGGTGTGTAGTGTGCACTATGTAGTGCGCTACCTGGCCGCTCTCTCTCTGGCGGTGCTCGGCACGTTGATGCGCAGCTGCGGCTGACTGGAGCTCCGCGTCCCGTTGCGCTGCTCCATGATCAGACCTCCGAGCTCCGGGACTCCATTCACAGACGCTCCGCGTTGCTCCGTCTCTGCATGGACGCTGAGTATTCCGGACGCGACGCGACACAAACGCCTTTCTCCTGCGCGTCACGTAAGTGAAACTTTTCCCACGCCGCCGCCGCCGCAGCAATGGCCCCGTTCTCCCGCGGGACAGCGAGCCGCCGAGCAACCTGTCGCTCGCTCCGGTAATCACAGCAGCCGCCCCGAGCTCAGCAGCACGACAACTTTATCGCGTCCGCGCGGATCGGTGTCGTTTTAGTCGCGCGTTTGGACGCATCATCCATAGCGAACACTTTGCTGAGCAACACGCGCGATTAATTTCTCCAGGGAGCTCAAGGACACACGTCCATCAAGCAGAGGGGCGGGGCTACGAGTGCAAAGTCCACGCCCCTCCTCACGCAATCTTTCGCACGTCGGTCAACCCGAGGGGCGGGGCTTGTGAGTAAAAATCACGCCTCTTTGTCACGCAGCGTTTTACCAGAATTATGAGAAGCGGTAATTAGAGACTCTTGTCTGAGCCTGTCTTTAATTAGGATCACACAGCGAGTTTGTAAACAGTGGCTACGTGTGTAAAAGTGTTCACTACAGAAAATGGACCATGTAGATGTTACTGTAAACACCTCTGAGTACAGTGTCAATACACAATACTGTCATCTTTCAGCATCATGGTATACAGGAGGGTCCAGAAGTGTCATACTGACATAAAAGTAAACCTTTAAAAAGTATAAAATGTTGAAAGATGTCTTTTGTAATTATAAAATTAAAAAGGACGAGTGTTTTCATTATTGGTTTCAGATTATAGGCCCCTCCGTGTGTCGAAATACCACGGTATTACCGTCTGATACATCACTATGTCATGCTGCCACTACAGTACTTCATCATAAAGTCTGTGTGGGCAGTGAACATGACTTTAGTGTTTATATAGGTTCACTACTTGAATAACTACTCTGAGAAATTATTTTAGGATTAAACCGGTCAAACACACACCGCCTGTTTAAACAAATAATCAAAATATACAAAACATTGCAAAAATCTATATATGACCCTGGATCACAAAACCAGTCATAAGGGAAATAAATTGAGATTTAATATTATGTAATATTTAGTCGAGATACAACTATTTGAAAATCTGGAATCTGAGGGTGCAAAAAAAATCTACATGTTGAGAAAATCACCTTAAAAGTTGTCCAAATGAAGTCTTTAGCAATCCATATTACTAATCAGAAATGAAGTTTTGATATATTTACAGTAGGAAATTTACTAAATATCTTAATGGAACATGATCTTTACTGAATATCCTAATGATTTTTGATTGCTAAAATTTTTCAAAATATATTTATGTAAATATATTTTCTACCAGTATATATATTTATGGCAATATTTAGTATACTTTTGTATATTTTAAGAATATAAATATACATATTTATAAGCATTTTAAAAATATAGTTTACCCTCCATATATTTCAATCCAAGAAAATGCATTCACATCAGGGTTTGTATAATTACCTAAAACTAAAACCATAAAAAATTCTGTTACTTGAAATAAATAAATGTTAACTGAAATATTTTTAATAAGCTTATTTCAGCTGGTTTTACTGGCAACATTTCTTTTTTTCCCATTTAGTTTAACTTCATGTACTAAAATAACTAAAAATATCAAATTTAATTCAAAATATGAACAAAAACTCTAATAGTATCTGGATACTAAAATGATATGGAATATGTCACATTTGAAGAAGAGCTTGACTGTAACACAGGTGAACATAGAACATAAATGTAGGCTACTGTAAGACTGAAGATGTGTTTTGTTTTTGTTTTGTCACTGAAATACATTTTGAAAAATCTTTTGTTATATGACGGGTGAATCTAAATGTATTGTCATGTTCAAAATTGCTTCTCTTGTATTTTGGCCAGATTTCTTTTTCCAGTGTGTCTGCCGTGTGTCCAGCGCCGCTTTACTGTCCTAGTAAATCCTGCTGATCCCGGTCCGGTTGTGGCCGGTGAATGGAGCGGATTAACCACAGACCCGCCCGTCCGTCCGTGACGTTTGATTATTCCAAGAACACAGACTCACGCTCACTCTTTCCAAAGCCTTTCCACTGGTTTTCTTTGACGAGTTTGAATGTTTCAAATGATGTTTTGAGATGTAAATCTACTGTGGAAAAGAAATGCGAGTGTTGTGGTGAGAATGCTGATTTAGCTGCAGGTTTGTTCCATATTTGCCCGGTCTATTTTGATCAGCACTAGGCCGTATTAACCACCTCATGCTGTTTCCACGACTCGTTTTATAAACGGGTGAAATGAGGTCGGCCGGTTGAACGTACAGCATATGCAGCGCTGCCACCTTAAACTAGTCCCTAAACTAATCCTGATCAGATTAACTGGAGCACATGGTGTGATCTGACAGATGAGATGATCAGCAGATCCGCAGCAGACTGACATGTTTGGAGAATCATGAATCTCTATGACAAACACACATATCAAACACAAACACTCCCGTCAGTGTTTTTGAGCGAATCACGCGACGCTGCCGTTTCTGACGCACCTTCGTGATGCGGGTGTGTCTGTGCTCATTGAGCTCATAAAGAGTTTAACCCGTTTAACCACATGAAACGCTGTCATGTGATGCTTTGTTTGCATACGCCTCCATTGCTGTCTGTGAATTCACATCATATACACTAGCATTTCAAAAGATTGGGATAACAAAGGATGCTTTTTATAGAAGTTCACTAAGACTCACAAAAAATACTGTACAAATTGTGATATATTATTACTAAGCAAAGCAATTGTTTTCTATGTGAATATCTGTTAAACTGTAATTTATTCCTGTGATGCGCAGCGGAATTTTCAGCATCGTTACTCCAGTCTTCAGTGTCACATGATCCTGCAGAAATCATTCTAATATGCTGATCTGCTGTTTATTTTCTGGAAACTGTGATACATGTTCCAAGGTATTTAATTTTTTTAAAAGAAAAAACAATTGTATTCATCAAGAATGCATTAAACTAATCAAAAGTGACAGTTAATGCATTTCTAATGTTACAAAAGATTTCTATTTCAAATAAATGCTGTTTTATTGAACTTTACATTCATCTGTGAATCCTGAAAAAAAAAATATGCATCACAGTTTCCACAAAAATATTGTGCAGCACAACTGTTTTCAGCATTGCTAATAATCAGAAATGTTTGTTGAGCAGCAGATCAGTATATTAGAATGATTTCTGAAGGATCGTGTGACACTGAAGACTGGAGTAATGATGCTGAAAATTCAGCTGCGCATCACAGAAATAAATTACACTTTAACAGATATTCACATAGAAAACAGCTGTTTGAAATTATAATAATATTTCACTATTTTTACTGTATTTTGATTAAATAAATGTTGCCTTGGTGAGCAGAAGAGACTTGTTTCACAAACATTATTCCATCTTCTGACCTGTTTGCATATGCATGATGAAGCATTAGTTTTCTAGGAGCAGACATTGATGATGATTGATTGTGTTATTGATGGTTTCATAGATTTGTGGGCTGTTGTTTGTGATTCCCGCTGCGCAGCTGTGAACCAGATAAACCCACGGGAGGACGCTTTGTTTCACTATTCTAACGCTGCACACACAGTCGTCTCTAAAATAACTCTTTTTAATTTGGTTTTTGTTTCGTTTTTCCTAAATTTATATCTCACAATGCCGAATTGCTAGAAAAAAATCAGGATTGTGAGATATAAACACAGAACTGCACAAAAGTTAAAATTGTGAGAAAAAAATGAACAATTATATTTTTTCATGGTGCTGTGGAAACAAGCTTCCGTGTGCCGCAGAGAAACAGTGTGTGAAAATAAAAACATAAGTTGAGCTGCATGTGTTTGGATGTGAAATATATTGTCTGATGTGGATCATTTAAATCTGATATAACCGTGATTAAACCTGCATGTGCTGATCTGAGAACAGAGAGTCTTCAGAAGTCGAAAGTGTCTGTGAATCGGATGGTTTTGGGGATGAATGTGAGTCTCACTGAAGGATCGCAGTAATTCATGCTCCGGTACTTTGGTGTTTCTCCAGTTTTCTCCTGTGTTTGATGGATCTTCAGCTCAGGTGGAATCTGACCAGCAGAAGCACTAACGCTGAGATCACTGAAATACAGATCCTGTTTTCTGTCCTTCATGTGAGAAAGATCCTCGTCCTGTTCTCCATCAGATCCTCTGGATGAACTGAAGCTGAGCAGAAACTGCAGATCTGAGCTGCGATCGTCCTTAAAGTCATTCAGAGGAGACGTGAGGTCCTCCTGAAGATCAGCTGAGGGTCGTGTGTTGTTTTCTGAGTTTGAGGACTCGTGTGCTGTGATTTGCGTGTGATCTTGTGGCAGATCTTCTGGGTTCTTCTGGGCTCCGGGTTGATGTAGGGTCTGTGTGTTCATGTCTAAAGTTGTTGAGTTCATTTCTAAAACCTCAGGAGAAGAACCGATGGAGTCCAGATGCATCATGATTCCATTGAGACGCTGATGTCCTGATGGTTCCTCAGCTCGACTCTTTCTCAGAGTCACATCAACAACACATGAATCCTTCATTTCTGGACGGAAGTCCTCAGTCAGGTCCTGGAGTCTGAGCTCTTTCTGTCCTGCTGGGACTTTGTCATGTGTTGCTGTAGTCTGACATCTGTGTTGTTTTAGTGATTCTTTTGAGTTGGTTGATTCGTTCTTTTGTTGTTTTAGTGATTCTTGTGAATCATTTGATTTGTTCTCGATCAGAGATTCTTGTGAATCAGTTGATTCATTCTTGTGTTGTTTTAGTACTTCTTGTGAATCGTTTGATTCATTCTTGTGTTGCTGTAGTGATTCTGGTGAATAATTTGATTTGTTCTCAAGTTGCATTAGTGATTCATGTGAATCAGTTGATTCATTCTTGTGTTGCTTTAGTAATTCTTTTGAATCTCTTGATTTGCTCTTGTGTTGCTTTAGTGATTCCTGTGAATCGTTTGATTCATTCTTGTGTTGTTTTAGTACTTCTTGTGAATCGTTTGATTCATTCTTGTGTTGCTGTAGTGATTCTTGTGAATCATTTGATTTGTTCTCATGTTGCATTAATGATTCTTGTGAATCGTTTGACTCATTCTTGTGTTGCTGTAGTGATTCTTGTGAATCATTTGATTTGTTTTTGTGTTGCTTTAGTGATTCTTGTGAATCTTTTGATTTGTTCTCATGTTGCATTAATGATTCTTGTGAATCATTTAATTTGTTCTTGTATTGCTTTAGTACTTCTTGTGAATCGGTTGATTCATTCCTGTGTTGCTTTAGCATCTCTTGTGAATCAGTTGATTCATTCTCATGATTCTTCAGTGATTTTTGTGAATTGGTTAATTTGTTCTTGTGTTTCTTGTTCTTGTGTATTGAATCGTTTCTGTTGTTCTCCATCACTAGAGTCTCAAAGGTCTTGATTAAGCAGCTGAACACGGATCCTCCTGTTCGTCGGTGTGTTGGTGGTTTCTTTATGTCGTTGTTCTCCGCTGCTGTGAATTTCTCCAGCATGTCCTGAACTCTGGAGGTTCTTCTCTTCATGGCAGGTCTTGAATCAGCTCTCGGGCCGTGTGTGTGTTTAACATGCCAGTGTTTGCCGTTCAGAGAGCCCACCTCTCGTCTGCGGCTCAGCACCGGCTTCGGCACGCTCTTCAGAAACCTGGATCTGAGCAGCTGGAAGGCGGTGAGACGTGGACCGGCTCTTCTCGTGGCCGCCGACGGAGGGTTTGGCGGATCCGGGCTTTGGTAAAGCAGCAGATTCTCCAGGATGGCCCTGATTTCCGGTTGAGTTGAGCGATCCAGGATCAGCTGTTTCACGGCTCGACGATCCAGGGTCGGGATGATGGAGATCTGATGGTCTCTCTGATCTCTGTGGAATAGAAGTGTGTTTCTGTGCACTCAGAAGGGAGCGACACAAACCTATATGTGACTCCTTATGTACAGAATCAGCCAAACTATAAGATCAGGTAGTGTTCGTTATTCAGAATGATTCACGAAGCCAGTTAAGAGTCTGTAGGATTCTAGGAAAAGTGTTGCATGTGCATTAGAGTCACTGAAGTGAAGAGCTCATAAAAAGACTTCAAATGAATCTTTAATCTGTGAATGAGCGCTCAGAACTCTGTGAGTGTTAGTCACTGAATTAGACACGCCCACCCTCACTCTGACCACACCCCTCACTCCTAAACCCCAGCCAACCCGATGTCAGAAAACATGATTGACAGGCACAGAACATGTCTGATTGGCTAAAGAGACTCTTAGTACTGTTTTCATTATATATGTTTGTTATTATAAAACATCACTTACAGCAGAGTTAAGAGCAAAAGTCACCCACTGAGCTTTGTTTGAACATAAACAGGTTGACTGTTGTTAACTAGTATTCAGTGGTGGGCAGTAACGAAGTAGTTGTACTTCGTTACTGTACTTAAGTACATTTTTCAAGTATCTGTACTTTACTGGAGTAGTTTTATTTTGAGTAACTTTCACTTTTACTTCACTACATTCCAAAGTGTAAGATCGTACTTTTTACTTCACTACATTTCATAAACATATCGTTACTCCTTGTAATATATCACGTGCTCTGAGACGCACAAGCGGTGTCTGATTCATGAACAAACTGATTCTTTTCAATGAACCTGTTGAATTGATTTGCCAATCGCACCAAACGATTCATTCACGAATTGGAATGATCCGATTGCAGCTGTTCTCGAGTCGACAACTCACTGATTCAAATGATCCGTTTAGAGCGAGTCTCCAGTCAACTGAATTCACAAGTAAGAACCGAGAGATCTTGTGTGCGCGCGACTAATGCTGCGAAAAGTAAGTTACTAATGTCGAATTTTAGGATTAATTATTATATCTGAAAATCATATTTAGGTCAAAGCTGTCCGTTGTTTGTGAATCACACAATTAAAAGGTGATCTGTTTAAGCGCACTGAAATGCTTGAATTCAAACACATCAAAAACGAAAAATTTAAATAACAGCTTAAATAAAATAACTCATGCACGTTCATATTCCTCGCTGATGTAACGTTAGCAGTCTTATTAAAATGCTACTCATGTAGCCCTACGTGACGTCTGTTTTTATATTGTTCAGCAAACAGTATACATTTTTATATTGTTTGGATCAGCTAGAATAGACAGATATGAATGTTTATTCAACCATACTGAAAATAAGTAAATATTGTTAGCTGATGCTAACTGTCTAGCTGCTTGCTGGTGCTAAGTTGAGATAATTTTTAGATATAAAGTCCACATATTTTTATTCAACCACCTAGATAGATTACATCTGAGAGAAAAAGGATGTCATGCTCAGAACATGGTAACTACAGTAATTATTAAAGTGGGAAGTGATGCCCTCTGGGGGCATTTGGCCAGGGGTGTTTTTACACAGACAATATTTGAAAGGAAAAAATCATTATGAAAATATAATTATATTTTCCTTAAAATGTTCTTGCTAACTTCAGGCCTTATTCTCATGTCATATATAACTGTGACGTTATGCAAAACAAGCTTTAAAACACTTTTTCTTACTGGTGAAAATTTGATGGTCAAATCTCTCAGGTACATTGCAGTGTAAGCTTCACATTGAATATTACTACATCACTCTCGTCAACATAGTCCATATCAACAACAAAAATGTAAAAATGTATTAAGTAGCCTATATAAAATTGCTAAATAAATCTATCAGTACTTTTTTACTTAAGTACATAAAAAATCGGGTACTTCTGTACTTTCACTCGAGTAAAATTGAAAGAGGAGCACTTCTACTTTTACTGAAGTAATATTTTATTATACGTATCTGTACTTTTACTCAAGTACTCAACTTGTGTACTTCGTCCACCACTGCTAGTATTATATTTCATATGCTAAAAAAGCTGACAAACAATAGAAGGTTTTTTTTAATTGAATGATTTTTATCATTCAATGCTGATAATAATAGTTAAGTATAGTAATACTCAAAGAGCATTTCATTTACCAGGTTAACATAAGTTACAACACGGTTAAGAGTTTGGTGCCACCTTGTGTCAGCCACATGTAAAGCCGTTCAGATTCACAAGATTTCTGGCAACACTTCACAATAGTTTAATTAGTTAACTACATTAGTTAACATGACCTAACAACAGAAAGTACTTCCAAAGCATTTATTATTCCGAAATGGTGTTCATTTCGAAATTTATGCTGTTAAAAATTATTTGAGTAAGTTTAACAAGAAAATACTTTTTAATGTTTCTAGTTAAAAATGTCATGTTTAATTCAATGTGTTACTTGTTATTTCTTTGCAATTATTTGTGAAATTTACTGGCAATTTCTAAGTGGAAAAATAGTTTAAAAGTAAATCCTGCACCATTTTACATTATTAAATCGAATGTTATATCTCTTAATGTTATTTAATGGACCTGAGCTAACTGAGCTAAACTAATAATGAACTGTTGTATTTATTTTTATTGATTAATTTTAACATAGGGAACAAAAGCATTGCTCACATTTAATGCGTGAACTAACATGGACTAATGGGAGATTACTGTAAAGTGTTTCCAGATATCTACCGTCTTGTTCCTTTCAAATATTCATGTAGGATCAGAAATATGAGTTTTATTATTTTTGTATATTTTTGTTAATGGTGGCACAGACGTCAGCGTTTTACTTCTCTACAGCCGCTGCTCGGAACAGTCGTTCTCCCAGATCTTCCAGTTTTTGTCTTTTGTCCAGATCCTGATAGAGTCCGGCAGGAACCTGTCCGATGCCGTAGAGCAGCCCGTACAGACAGCCGGCGATCAGACCCGTCGCGCTGCTCTCACCTGAACCAACATTCAACAGTCAGACACTCACACACACCCGACACACACATGAAAACCTCCTGATTACACGACTGACGCTTCATACTTATGTGAATTACTTTACAAAACAAAACTGTTCAATTAACAAGTTAAATGTCTGAATTTTATTTTATTAATTTAAATACTTAAAATGGCCAATTTGACATATTAAATCTTTATGTTATTATTTTGTACTTTATTAATAAAAGCAGGTGTGTGCACACATTGGGCCGGTCGTGTACAGTCATGCGCTTCTGCGTCACAGCTAATGTTTGCGCCGTGATCCGCGTGTTAATGAGCGGTTCCTGACCTCCGTGAAACATGGCCCGTTTGCACAGCTCCTCCCAGCTGGATCCGGCCGCCAGCAGAGCGTCGTACGCAATCATTGGAGCGTCGTGACCCCTGCGTCCGGGACAGCCCTCTGAACTCCAGCGCTTATACATCTGAACACACACACATAATTACTACGTGAAAAATGACTAAGTCATAATTATAAGCTAAAGTCAAAATAAGATTTAAAAAGTCCCAATTATGAAATAAAAAATGTTGAAATTACATAAAAAGTCATAATTACAGCTGAGTCATGAGTCAGAAAATGAAGGAAAAGTCCCAATTATGAGATCAAAAAAATAAAAATGAATAGACGTGTTATAATAATGTTATTAAAATGGCATAATTATGGCATAAAAAGTTGGAATTTTGAGATACAAAGTCATAATTCTAAAATAAAGTCAAAAATATGTGATAAAAGTCTGAATTATGAGATAAAGGTCTGGTTTTACAGACAAGACTTAGACTAAGCCTGGATCAGTGTTGAGTAAGTTACTCCAAAAAAGCAGTTCATTACTAGTTACTAATTACATCTTCAACCGTGTAATTAGATTACTGTACAAATTACTCTCTCCAACCAGTATTTAATTACTTATTACTAATTACTTTCTAAATCCTATATCAACCTCAATACAAGAATAGTTAATGATACAAGGATAGACATGAAACACTTCTTTCAAATAAATAATAGATAACTACATAAATGATTCTGCTCACACTTTAGATTCTCACTATTAACTATGACTTTTGCTGCTTATTAAAACGTAGTAAAGTAGTTGTTAAGTTTGAGAATCGGGTAGGATTAAGGATAAGGTCTTGCAGAATAAGACATTAATAGGTGCTTTTTAAGTAGTAATAAACAGCCAATAACCCAGTAATACTCATGCTGATAACCAACTAGTTAATATTGAGAACTGGACAGTAAAGTGTTATGAATATTCTTATTAACTCACCAAAGTATTTAAAGTGAGAAGGACACATAAAACTCATGCATTTTAAGGTTGGACTTTAAATTTTGATGTTAAATGCACTAATGTATTGTATATAAATGTTCTACAGTCTATACAGTATTAAGTTCAATTATATATAAGTTATTAAATTACAGAAAAAATAAGAATAATCCCTTACTTTACTTTTTCAAGGGAATAGTAATTAAATTACAGTAACTAATTACTTAGTAACTAGTTACACCCAACACTGGCCAGGAGTTCAGTTAGGACATTTAAGTAATTTTTATAAACGTAAACAAAACGTAAAAAACAATACTGGTGTGCATCTTCAAACAAAACAAAGGCACTGATATATTTTGAGATCAGTCGGTGCAAGTGTCTTTCAGCTGAAACAGCTCAGACCTACATTTTAGTCTGGGACTAGGTTTAAGTCTTGTCTATGAAACCGGGGGGAAATGCCAAAATTATAAAATAAATTGAGATTAAACCGCGTAGTTAGGACAAAAAGATGGAATTTGGAGATTGTAAGTCAGAATTATATGATAAAACTACACATAATTGTGACAAAAAACAAAATAGAAAATTGAAGTGCTGACTTTTGTCTCTCAGTGTGATCAGATGTGATTAATCCAAAGGACTGTGGACGGATAAATGTGTGTGTGTGTGTGTGTGTGTGTTTTACCTTGTCTGTCTCTTCAGCGTCGTATCGGTCAGGGAATATGGGTTTACTCTGACCGTCTTCTATTCCTCTCTCCTCCAGGTAAAACTGCCATTTGGCCTCAAAGTAAAACCACTTCTCCTGGTATTCTGAAGCGCAGAAGGAAACACATCGTCAGATTTTCTGTCCTTGTGTTCTCACACTGTAAGGGTCCATATCCGCTCACCTGCCATGTGCCGGATGGTTTTCCTGCAGTATTCCTCGGCTTTAGGAATGACCGTCAAGAGGTCACGACCCCAGCTGACCAGCGGCTTTCCCTGGATGGCGTACGAGGCGAAGAGCGCCGTACACAGAGAACCCAGGAACCCTGCGCACAGAGCCATATCAGTGAGGGACTGATGGAGGACGCACAGATGTTTGTGTGAGGATGAGGATGAGGATGAGGCACCTATGGGGTGATTGTGTGTCATCCGGCCCGTCTCTATGCTCACTTCTACCAGGTTGTCCAGCCGCTGGGGCTGCCAGTAGCGCATGCCCACACACATGGCTTTAGTCGCGGCTCCGTGACCTGAACCTGCATCAGATACTCCATTCAGGATAATTCATAATGAGTGTGTGTGTGTGTGTGTGTGTGTGTGTTCCGTGTGTACCTTTCTCATTGAAGGGCGTGTGCCAGGCTAACAGGAAGTTGTGTGGCTTGAGGTTGGCGCATCCCTCCGCAGTGCTGGGCTCCGGAGCTCGACCCTGCAGACACACCATGGCCTCCACGTAGAGGCGCACCAGCTCCCGGTACAGATCCTCCAGACACCAGTAATCTGAGGAGACACCATCAGAGGCTCAGGCATCCGTCAGGACGAGTTTAGCCGTGATTAAGCGCAGCTGATTACAGTGTTTGTGTGAGGCGGATGGAAGGCATTCTGAGGGCATTAGTGTTCCTCTGGGGCTTCCACAGCAAACAGATGAAGGCCAAACGAACGCTCGCGTGTCCATGAACCACAGACGGCAGGAGCTGTTAGTAAATCTCGCTAAATCCCGCAGACTCAGCGTAATCAATACGCCACCAAGATACACACTCCAGCTGCAGTTGGGTTGATTTGTGGTACTTGTTTTTGTCTTGGCAGTAAAATATGAATAAGATTTGGTTTCAATTAAAAAAACAAAGTCCTAATCATGACAAATAGTTGAAATTATGACAGAAAGTCTCGGCAATCAAACAGTGTTGGAATATGGATAAGAAGCTCTTTTTTTAAAAGCAAAATTATTAGACAAAAAGCCATAATATAAGATAAAAAGGAAAAATATTAGATTAAAAGATAAATATTATGACTAATTGTTTTGTTTTGTTTTGTTTTTTGTCATAATCTTGGCTTTTTGGAGATTATTGATTCACAATGATTAGATAAAATTGCAAAATATGAGAGCAAGTCTAAATTATGACATGTCTAACACAAATTTACAAATTTAATTTTTTGTCATAATTATGATAAATGTATTTGTCTCAGTAGTCAGTGTTCAGTGACTTTTGCACGTACAGTGTAGTATCTCATAATTGTAATTTATGACTTAAGAAGTCTTAATTATAAATAAAATGTCACAGTTGTGACAAACCAAAATTATGAGATAAAAAGTCACAATTATGATATAAAAAGTCACGATTATGAGATAAAACGTCAAAAATATGAGATAAAAAGTCAGAATTATGAGATAAAGTCAAAATCATGATATGAAAAGTCATAATTATGAGATAAAAAGCCAAAATTATAGGATGAAAAGTCAAAATTAAAGATATAAAGTCCCAGTTATGATACCAAGTCATTATGAGATTAAAAAGTTAAAATATGAGATAAAAGTCAGAATTATGATGTAGAAAGTCAAAATGATGAGATAAAAAGTCACAATTATGAGACAAAATGTCAAAAATATGAGATAAAAAGTCAGAATTATGATATAAAAAGTCAAAATTAAAAATATAAAGCCCCAATTATAATACCAAGTCATTATGAGATTAAAAAGTTAAAATAGATAAAAGTCAGAATTATGACAAAAAGTTGATAAAAGTCAATAAAATGATACTTTTTTTAATGATAAAAGTTGAAATGATGACCGTCTTTTAATGTCATAATTCTGAGTTTTTGTAGACTGTCATTGTAGTGAAATGACAGTGAATGCGTGTTTGTCTCAGTCCAGTCTGCAGTAATAGATGTTGTATAGATCTAATAGTAATAGGTGTTGTATAGATGTAATAGTGATAGATGTTGTGTTGGTGCTGGAATGTGGATAAGCAGCCTGTGATCCGCTGACTGTCATCACAACCCTCAGGAGCTTTGAACTCAATCCACGACGGAAAGCGTCTCGTTCGGGCAGCAGGAGCCGCTGTAGTCTGCAGTGAGGATCACGCTCACTCGGGTCTATTTCGGGTGTGCTGGACCGGGACTGGAGTGGTTCGGTGGTCCTGCTGGATTACAGCTCAGTGGGCGCTCGCTAAAGCTCACATTATTTACGACGCTCACAGAGATTAGCGTGTGTCACAGCGCATTAGTGTGCAAACGGATCTCTGTGACCCGCAGCTCTATTCTGGGTCTGTTATCAGAATGCGTGTGTGAGTCATGTGGAGGAAAGCATCCGTGTCACGTCTGCGTGAGGAAAGACAGATCACTGTATTATCATCAATTCACATTTCAGAGGGAGTTAACGAGGGACGCCGCGGCCAGCAGAGGGATTTCACATGGATTCATCCCTATTCTGAGAGCAAACACGAGCGGGACTTCAGTGTGTCATTTATAGATATGGAACAAATACACTCACATAGTGTTCTGAAATGACAATGGAAACTTTCTCAGGATTAACATAAAAAAATTGTAGTGGTCGAAGGTAACACTTCCAGTCAAAAGGTTGGCGTCAGTAGAAGTTTTTTTTTCTTTAAATAAGTCTCTTCTGCTCACCAAGGCTGCATTTATTGGATCAAAAATACTGAAAAATTATGAAATATTTTTTTTTAATTTAAAACAGCTGTTTTCTATGTGAATATCTGTTAAACTGTAATTTATTTCTGTGATGCGCAGCTGAATTTTCAGCATCATTACTCCAGTCTTCAGTGTCACATGATCCTTCAGAAATCATTCTAACATGCTGATTTGCTGCTCAACAAACATTTATGATTATTAGCAAACAGTTTTTTTGGAAACTGTAATATATTTAAGAAAGTTCAAAAGAACAGCATTTATGTGAAATGTCAAGATAAAAAGTTGAAATTATGAGATGTTAATTGTGTGAAAGAAAGGCAAAATTATGAGATAAAATAAGTTTTTCATAATTCTTACTTGACTTAAGTCATGATTATTTTTTATCTCAAGTTAAAATTATGAGATACTACACCATAACTATGAGGAAAAGTCAAAATTCTGAATCCAATTAAAAAATTGGAATTATGAAATATTAAGTCAATTATGAGATAAAACGTCTTAAATAAAAAGTCACAATTATGACATCAAAAAGATAAAAGTCACAATTATGAGATAAAAACGGAGATTAAAAGTAACTATTATAAGAGAAAAAGTCAAAATTATAAGACAAAAAGTTAATAATGTGATGAAAAGTCATAAGAAAAAATCCAAAATGTGAAAAGTAACTTATGAGATAAAGTCAAAATTATAAGATAAGATCATTATGGGATGAAAAGTAATAATTACGAGATAAAAAGTCAAAATTATGAGATTAATAGGTTGGAACTGTGAAACACTAAGTCAACTATGAGATAAAACATCCTCATTCTGAAATAAAAAGTCACAACTATGATATACATCAAAATTATAAGATAAAAGTCACAATTATGAGATAATAAAAATAGAGATAAAAAGTCTAAATGATAAAATAAAAAGTTAATTACGTGATGAAAAATCATAATTATGAGAAAAATCTAAACTGAGTTAAGAAGTAACTTATGAGATAAAGTCAACATTATGAGAAGGTTCACAAGAACAGCATTTATTTGAACAGAATTCTTTTGTGACATTATAAATATCTTTCACTTTTGATCAATTCAATGCATGCCTGATGAATAAAAGTATTCATTTCTTTTTTAAAAAGAGCTTTTTGAACCCTAATATACACTGTTTAGGTTCAGTGTGCCTCACCGGTGATGAGCGCCTCTGCTGTGGTCATGTGCATCAGGGCTCCGTCGCTGAGCGGCCAGTTATCGGCGTCCAGCTTCAAGGCCCCGAGGCCCCCGAGAGCTGCCAGTTCCTGCTGAATCTGATTCCCTGAGATGCACATTTCCCACCGGCCCTTGCGGTATCCCAGGGCGTCTCCCGCTCCTCCGAGAACCATCGCGGCCTGGAACTTTTCCATGAGGGTGCCGGAGATCCTACAGCATCAAGTCGAGCTCCTGAAGGGCTGGAGGTGACCTTCTTCAGTTCGGCGCAGACACAACAGCTGTACGTGAGCGTGTGTAAGCCCAGCCCTCTGTTTACTCCTGCATGGTTTCATCATCTGAACTCGCTCCAGACGTTATCAGCAGCTCTTTGTGTGACGGGACTGAGCTGCGATCAGGTGTCTCCTAAAAAGGCAACGGCCGTGGCACCAGGGTAAGAGGGTCTGTCATTGCTCCAGGACCCTCAGAGCGGCACATTACTGTCCCACACGCACCAAACACAAGATATACTGACGGATCATGCAGCTTATAGTACAGCTGGACTCTGTTCTTCCTGCTCTTATAGTAGGGTGACATACATCCTCTTTCTCCTGGACATGAATGTCTGGGTTTTGGCTTTGTTTTCCTACTGTTGGTGTCTCTTCAGTCAGTAAACATATATTTGTGACCCTGGAGCACAAAACCAGTCATAAGTAGCAGTTTTTGGAAACTGAGATTTCTACATCATCTGTTAAGACGGGACATTTCCCTCGAAATACAACTATTTGAAAATCTGGAATCTGAGGGTGCAAAAAGATCAAAATCATGAAAAAAAAAAAGCCTCCTTTACAGTTGTCCAAATGAAGTTCTTAGCAATGCATATTACTTAATGATCTTTACTTAATATCCTAATGATTTTTGGCATAAAAGAAAAATTGATCATTTTGACCCGTACAATGTATTGTTGGCTGTTGCTGCAAATATAACCGTGATACTTATGACTGGTTTTGTGCTCCAGGGTCACATTTGCATTGCTTTGACCATTCTCTGTAGACCCTACCTTCTTGTACACCATGATTGGTCGATTATGTCCAATGCCTGCATGCTATTGGTCAGCTACTGTTCATTGTACTGTACTGTTCACTGTCCAAGCAAAACTGTGAGACGATTTAGAAATCATAGCCAGAACATGTTTGGGGGAAAAAAGGATGTATGGTCACCATAGTTTTTGTGAACTATGTTATTCTAATTAGAATGTAATGACTTGCTCTGCCTTTTCAGATGAACTCCTCATCCAATCACGTGACTCCATTCCCGTAAGTAACGCCCACTTTTCCTCAACCTTCTCCCTTTCTAAATTTTTCCTGATTCAGTATCACACAGATACATGTTACAGAAGCTTGGTTGCAAACATTGTTTCATATCGATCATAATGTGAATTCACAGTCACACCAGATTATCAATTCATACTTGGGTGGAGAATGAGTTTTGTTAAATAATCTTTATTTACATACATAATGACACTGATGAACCGACACACGTGACGTGGCGAATATCACACATGCGCAGTCATACAGAGTGAAACATCAGCGAACCAAACCAAAGTGAAGAAAACAAAAACAGTGTTAGAAACTTGTCCAGACTAACAGCAGACACTGATCTCTGATTTAAACACCGATATCACAGACAGCTGTCTCAAACAATGTGAACAACAGAAACAATCAGGACCTCACCAGCGTTTGTCACAGTGTTTGAATGACAGCTCTTATCCTCATTTCATTCAGAAACTCATGAGAATGAAGTTCACTAGCGTTCTGATATCGAATGATCAGTGAGAATCAGCAGATGCATTAGTCCAGAAACGTAATATCTTGTCCGTTAAGATATTTCTACAGATAATCTGACATTCTTATCCTCAGGCCTCGTTCTCATCCTGTAGATGAGTTTGTTTCTTCACCAGATTTGAAGAAATGTGTCATTCCATCACTGTCTCACCAATGGATGTGAATGGGTGCCGTCAGAATGAGAGTCTAAACAGCTGATAAAAACATCACAATAATCCACACCACTCCAGTCCATCAGTTCACATCTTGAGAAGACAAAAGCTGAAACAAATCCATCAAGACGTTTTTAACTCAAATAGTTAAGAGTTCATAATCCATAATAACACTTCCTCCAGTGAAAAAGTCTCCTGTTGTCTCTCACATCAAAGTCATTTAGAGCTTCTTTTACTGTTTTGGCTTGTAAACGGTGCTTGATCTGTGCAGATTTCTCTACTGATTCAGACCAGATCACTTTTTCACTGGAGGAAGTGTTATTATGGATTATAAATTCTAACTCTTTTAGGTAAAAATGTTTTAACGATGGATTTGTTTCAGCTTTTGTCTTCTCAAGCTATTTGGACTCTCATTCTGACGGCACCCATTCACTGCAGTGGATCCATTGGTGAGACAGTGATAGAAAGAACGACACATTTCTACAAATCTGATGAACAAACAAACTCATCTACATCTTGGGTGAGCACATTTTCATTTTTGAGTCAACTATTCATTTAAACAGTGAAATTTCAAAACAAACGCAACTGATATGTTTGATTGTCGACGTCACATGACTAAATGAAGCTTATTTGCTTTTTCTCGAGGTGAAGTTCTGCACGATTAATACTGACACACGACCGGACATGCACCTGTATGTTGAGTCTGTGCTGTTGAAACACACCGGTGTGAGTGTGCTGTGAGGACAGACAGATTCTCACGATGTGATCACATGTAGTTCAGTCGGGGACGCCGCTGATCTTCAGCCTCTCAACAGCAGCAGACTCACAATATACAAACTCTCTCTGTGTTGAATAATATACTTTTTGAAATGCATTTGTCGTTTTTTATTTAAAAAGTCAGTATAGAGAGACTCGGCCTCCCGGTGAGCGCTCATTATAGAGTCTCGTGATTTCCTGCCGTCACGATCGGCCGAGCGAATTCCACAAAGTCATCGATGAGCACCGGCCACGCACCTGATGACAAAACACGATCGCTATTAAACACTGACATGAAATCACAATTATCACACTAAACAATTCATCAGTGCATTTTACTCTGGAAAAAAAACTTCAACCTCTCATCATCCATGATCCAAGTCCCATCATACATATTTCATCATTGCATATCCAGTTTCAGTCTGAAATAGTACAGTCGATGAATCAGACTCACCCTCCTCATCATAGTTGGACATGTCATCTGCGATCATGTTTCCAAAATCCAGCAGCAGGTTCCACGTGTCTTTAGGGATGGATTTTTTATGATGCTCCTTTACAGAAACAAGACCATCATGGGTGAATCTCAGATTAAACGTGAACACAGGCGTTTCAGAGAGCAGAATCACACGCTGCGTTCTCAGCATTGCTACAGCAGCACCAGTGTCAAAAATATATATATAGTATCGCCAAAAATAGCACTGGTTTAGTTTAGTATGTCTGTCAGATCAGTGATGCAGTGAGAGTGTGTTTTGTGTGTTTCTACACCGGAGTGAGGGTTACAGTGACATGTGGTTTGTGATTATAGTTATTTCATAAGTGACGTACCAGAAGGAAAGTGTTCCAGAGGTCGAGAAACTTAAAGCGGCCGGTCAGAATGAGATTCCAGTAGGCCACGGCCATCTCCAGATCTGAGACACAGCGAGACACTGTGAGACACTGCGGCAGGGTTTATCAAGGTAAATCTACGATTTTTCAGAACCAAGTTAAGAAAATGTACACAGTATCCCAGTATGGTTGTTTTAGCAACTTTTACCGAACCTTCTGATCACATGGTGTTTTATGAGAAACTGATCAGAATGAATGAGTTTATGATTAAAACAAGAACAAATCTGGAAGTGGGCTCAGAAAACAATGTTAGGACAAACAGGACAAAAATACTGAGGAAGATACAGTTCATAAAGTCTCGGCAATAAATGTTGAATGCACTGCAACAAAAATCAGGTTGACTGCAAACCGACTAAACAGACCCGTGTTTGTAAGATCACACCGCCTCACGCTTTTGCCCGATCCCTGTGTAGGGAACAGCAGAGCTGACATTTACTAGACTAATCACTCACCTAAACCCTTCTGACCGGGGCTCTTGGCAAAGCTAAAGGTGAACTGATAGAAGTCTCTGAACTTCCCAGAATCCTTCAGCTCCTGCTCTAGTCTGGGTAAAAGACTCCTCAGCTTCTCTGGACTGTCACACCTACACAAACAAACACACAGGGAGAAAATACTGTATCTGCATGGAAATCATGTCAAACTGCCTTAAAACAGGCTTCATCATGAGATCTCATTTTGTGTCATTTGTATTTTATTATTTCATTTTATTGCCTTATGTAATACTGTTATTTTCCTGTTTATTATTGTGAAGCTGCTTTGAAACAATCTGTACTGTGTTGAGCTATATATTTATGTGACCATGGGCCAAAAAAACAGTCATAAGTGTCAATTTTTCAAAACTGAGATTTATCTCATCTGAAAGCTGAATAAATAAGGTTTGGTATTGTTTGTTAGAACAGGACAATATTTGGTCGAGATACAACTATTTGAAAATCTGGAATCTGAGGGTGAAAAAAAAAAATAATTTGAGAAAATCGCCTTCAAAGTTGTCCAAATGAAGTTCTTAGCAATGCATATTACTAATCAAAAATTAAGTTTTGATATATTTACGGTAGGACATTTACAAAATATCTTCAAGAAACATGATCTTTACTTAATATCCTAATGATTTTTGGCATAAAAGAAAAATCGATCATTTTGACCCACACAATGTATTTTTGGCTATTGCTACAGATATACCCGTGATACTTCAGACTGGTTTTGTGCTCCAGGGTCACATTTAAGAAATCTTGTTTTAATAATCAAAAAATTTCTGATTATTATCAATGTTGAAAACAGTTGTGCTGCTCAATAATTTTGTGAAAACCGTCATACATTTTATTTTTCAGTATTCACAGATAAATAGAAAGTTCAAAAGAACAGCACTTATTTGAAATAGAAATCTTTTGTAACGTTATGAATGTCAAACAATCAGTTTAATGCATTCTTGATGAATTAAATGATTGATTTCTTACTTTCTCCAAACTTTTGAACAGTAATGTATGTTTCTATTCATATAGCAAACAGCTGTTGTTTTTGCAGTATTTTTGATCAAATGAATGCAGTCTTGGTGAGTCTTCTTTTGATATTGCTTAACCGCAGGTGTCTCACCCCAGCTCTGTCATGCCGTCCAGGAACTCTTTGCGGCTGAACTCGCACTGCGTCGCCGCTCTGAACTTCCAGGCCACGATCAGGACGCTGACACTGGCCGGATCCAGCATGAGGTCGTCACAGAACTGCTGGATCCCGTCGATGCCGATCTTATTCTCATCGTGTGGATCTGCAGACACCAGCAGCACAAATGAAGGTACACACACACACACACACACACACACACACTCGCTCACGGCCGCTCACCTTTATAGCGGTTGTAGAGCTGATCCAGCTTCTTGCGGTCCACTGGTGTTTTCATGGGGTCTCTGCGGTAGAGCTCGGGGTTCTGGAAGTAGTTATCGCTGACCGTCTCTAGTCTCCAGTCATTGTGGGTCAGGCAGTACAGGGCGGTTCTCTCTGCGGCCCGCGTGAAGGACGTCAGCTGACGGATCTTCTCCTTCTGGGACGACTTCAGTTTATGCTGGAGGAGAACAACAACAACACCAGCCTCACTGACCCGTCTGCCCTGCTGTGAACCATCAGGTACAGTAAACACAGAGAGTCAGTCGAGCCCGTCACCAGTGTGTGCAATTTCAACATGACACGGCGTTCACCTTTGGTCAGAAGCTCGTTTACAGTCACCTACTAATCATCTTAACATGCCAGCAACATGTTAATCATGCTAGTAACGTGCTAGCAACATGCTAGTAAGATGCTAGTCATGCTAGAAACATGCTAGCAACATGCTAATCATGCTAGTAACGTGCTAGCAACATGCTAGTAAGATGCTAATCACACAAGTGATTTGCTAGTCATGCCAGAAACATGCAACAACATGCTAATAATGCTAGTAACTTGCTAACCGTGCTATAAACATGTTAACAACATGGTAGTAACATGTTAGTCATGCTAGTAATACGTTAATAATGCTAGAAACATGTTTGTGACTTGCTAGTCATGCTAGAAACATCCTAGCAACATGTTAAGAACATGCTAATCATGCTAACAATATGCGAATCATTCTAGAAACATGTTAGCAACGTGCTAGTAACTTGTTAGTCATACTAAAAACATGTTAACAACATGTTAGTAACATGACAATCATATTAAAAACATGTTAGTAACTTGCTAGTCATGCCAAAAACATGCTAATCATGCTAAAACATGCTAGCAACATACTAATCATGTTAGAGACAGACTAACAACATGCTAGTAACTTGCTAATCATGCTAGCAACATGATAATAACATGCTAATCACGCAAGTAACTTGCTAATCATGCTAGAAACATGCTAGCAACATGCTAATCATGCAAGTAATGTGCTAGCAACATGCCAGTAAGATGCTAATCACGGAGGTAACTTGCTAACCATGCTATAAACATGTTATCAACATGGTAGTAACATGTTAGTCATTCTAGTAATATGTTAATAATGCTAGAAACATGTTAGTAACTTGCTAGTCATGCTAACAATATGTTAATCATTCTAGAAACATGTTAGCAACGTGGTAGTAACTTGTTGGTCATGCTAAAAACATGTTAACATGTTAGTAACATGAAAATCATATTAAAAACATGCTAGTGATTTGCTAGTCATGCCAGAAACATGTTATCAACATGCTAATCATGCTAGTAACTTGCTAATCATGCTAAAACATGCTAGCAACATGCCAATAAGATGCTAATCATGCTAGTAACATGTTAATCATGTTAGAAAAATAGTTAGAAACATGCTAACTACATGCTAATCATGCTAGCAGCATACCAATCATCTAATCTATCAATATAAAGTTTAAAACTTTTTACAGCTGCTTTAAACTTTCATGCTAGGCTTTCTGAAGCCAACCTGAAGTTTGTCTTGACTAAGTTTTTTATCTAGTTACAACTTTTTATCTCACAGTTCTGACATTTTTTCTTAGCAATTCAGAGCAACTGAAAGTAAAAGTCAGAATTGTGAGATAAAACATTGTAATTACCTTTTTTATTTTCTATTCTGTGGCAGAAGCCAAAAATCAGGAAACAGAAAAACATCTGAATTCTCACAGTTTATTTCTCACAATTTTCTCTCAGAACTGAGAAAAAAGTCAGATAAAAACGTCTAATTACCTTTCTTTATATAAGCAGACATTTACTGTAATACCCATTATATTTATGCCAGAATACCAGTTACTACAGTAAAATCCATTTACAGTGGATCTTTAAAAAGTTTCATATTTTATTTTTTAAAATCGTGTTTGATGACAATGGTTATCACAGTTTACCATAGTACAAATATCTGCAGAACTGGGAAAACTTTGTTTACTAGGGTAAACTGACATCACGTGTACATGAAATTATGATTATTTAAATTAAACACACTTGTAGAGCAGAGTCTGATCTGAGCGATGAATCAAACCTTCATCATGAACGACAGCGGCTTTACCAGAGCACAGCGACAGTACGAGCTGCTAATACCATGGTATTCTCAAATATATCATAGCATTGATTACCACATTCGTACATCATCATGATATTGACATGTTATTACTGTAGTGTTTTGTTTTTGAAGGGTTAAAGAGCTCGGTGTGAGTGGAAGAACCGGTTCCGGTGAGTCGCTTTGATTCAAACACCCTCATCTGACTCTCCGTTTCCCTGTAAACTGCGGCTCGGAAAACAGCGCGACTGAAGCGCAGAACGCGCGTCTGTCTGCAGGCATCAAACTGCCCCGGTGGCATTTCAGATAAACACTACTGCCCCCTGCGCGCGCCTCGCGTTCGCTCACCTACCATCTTTTCACGCGCTGCTTCATCTCCGGCGGATCTTCCTGTGCGCATGCGCGGAAACCAGCGACAGCTCACGCTCACGGGAATGCTGGGACTTGTAGTTTTTACACGCGTGCGGCTCTCGAAGTTATGTAGTCGTAATTAATTACTTAATTATTTGTAATTATACGACAAAATCAAACAGCTCAACCTATACGCTTCCCCACATTTATGACCATATTCTATGTAAGTCCATTTTATTACCACGGAATAAAAAAAATAAATAAAAAAATGTAATTGTGACTTTTTATCTCACAGTTCATACTTGTTTAGTGCCATTTTCATAAGTTCTTATCTGACCATTTGGAGTTTTTGCACGAAATAAACTAACAATTCTAAGAAAAAAAGTCTGAATTGTGAAATATAAACTCCGCATTCTGCCTTTCTTGCAATTTCGAGTTTATATATATACATATATATATGTATATATATATATATATATATATATATATATATATATATATATATATATATATATATATATATATATATATATATATTTTTTTTTTTTTTTTTTTTTTTTTTTTTTGTGGCAAGGAATAAAAAATGTAAACTTTAATTGCAATGACTTTAGGTGTCACAACTGCAGGTTCGAATTTTTCTTCTCTGTAAAAAAAAAGAGTTTATATCTCAGAATTCTGCATTTATATGTCGCAATTCTGTTTTTTTCCGCCAGGGAATAAAAAATAAAAAGATAATTGCGACTTTTTGTCTCACAATTCTGACAGTTTCGAGTTTATATCTCACAATTTTTAATTTTCATATTTTCTGTCTGCATTTATATATGTCATTTTTAGTTTCTATACTTATATTCCTGTACTATATCTTATATCATTCTAAGATTGTGATAAGCTACTCATAAAAAAAGGGACAAAAAAGTCGCAATTACCTTTTTGTTTTATTCCGTTAATATTCAGTGACTCCTAGATCATTCTATTCGTGATTTCGGCACTTCTTCCTGGCGCAGAATGACAACTACAAATCCCAGAATGCACTCGCGACTGTTATGAATCAGAAGTCCACACAGCTCTGTTTTCAGAGCTAATATCATAAAACAGCTGAAAAACGAGCACTGACAGCAATGACAGCCACCGATCTGTGCGACACACAAACGCGACTGCCGTTCGTCGATCTCCCGCGAACTTTCGGTGAAGTTTAATCGAGTATGCGCGCGTCCAGTGCCGCGGGCTCGAGTCTGTCAGGAGCCGCTCAGCGGTCGCCCGCGTTCGGATAACACTCTCGCATCTCCCGCGAACCCGTTACCTGCTCCGGGACCCGAGACGGATCGCACCGGCGGATGTCTGTCTGTCCGGTAGTCGTATGCCGGTGTAGGAGCCGCCTGAGGCCGGTGTGCGCGCGCAGCGCTCGCTCTCAGTATGTGGCGTCACAAGAGCGCGATTGTTTCCTTCATTTACTGACGAGTTCTGCCAGTTAACAGCACTGCACTTACCAGGTATGATTTAGTACTCTTTTTGTTTGTATTAGCGCTGATATGATCTCGCAGGATGTTGTTGATAAATGTGGTTGAAGTGAATGATCGAGAGTCTGAGGAGAAATCTGCTGTGTAACGCGTTTGATGATCAGATCAGATTCGGTAAATATCCGCCTTACACTTTCAATAACACACTTATAGTCACGCGAATTCATGTGAAGGCAGCTGACATTAGTCAGTTCTTAAGTGAAATGATTCTTAAACATCAAGAACGCGTCACCTGTGTGTCTGTGATGCTCACGTGTGTCACATTACATGTAGAACATGGATCGAACATTTCATTACAAATGTGAATGAAATGCCATGTCTAATCTGAAAAACGTTATCCTGAATAATATTTCGTACATTCAGTTTTCCTTAGTGTTATTTTGTACATTTTAGTCTTCGATTAGTTGAGTTATTATGCATTTGTTCAACTTCAAAAATTAAATAATATGCATATAAGTTAGTATAATCCATGAACAAAGAAAAGGTAAACACAGTAGCTAGATAGCTAAATAAAAAAATTAGAGCTGTCAAACGATTAATAGTTTTTTGTTTGCATAATATGTGTGAATTGTGTATATTATATATATATATATATATATATATATACACACACACACATGCATGTATATATTTAAGAAACATGTATATATAAGTATATGTATATAACATCAATTATGAATATTATATATATATATATATATATGCAGATGTTTTCAAAATATAAACTGTATATGTTTGTATTTATATACATAATAAATATACACATTAGACACATATAATATGCAAACAAAAACTTTTGTTTTGTATGCGATTAATCGCAATTAATCGTTTGACAGCACTAAAATAAATACATAAATTAATAAAAGTTGCCAGGGGAGGTAGAAATATAACAGTTATAAAAGTTCAAAATACAAAATTGAAGTTCACAAATGTTTACGTTCTTATTTAAAGAGTCTACCAAAACTAAAAGAACATAAAACTATAAAGTTGGGTTTCTTATTAGGATACTAGCATTTATAAATGTGAATTTGGCCAAAGATATGATTTAATTAATAAAATCTAACCATAACATAACTTCCCTGATGTTACACACAGCACTTAATGATTTTATTCATGTTTTTGATAGAAGCTCCTCCCACTCATTAATATTCCACTGTCAGTCAATCTTTCATGGGAATTTAATGAATGTTAAAATATGTGATACTGGAAAAGTTTAACTCTAGCACAATGTCTCTATCAAATACTAATTTAGGCTTCATGAAATGCATATTTTACAATAACTCTATTTAATGTTATTTATAAATGGTTACGTAATAATTTATTTCCCAACAGAGAAGACGTGCAGCATATTATCTGTGTAATTTTTCAGAGATGTTAGTGTGATGTTTGTCCTGTAATGCCACATTACATGATCATTATTTCATCAGTATTAGCTGATGAACTGAATTCTGCTGCTGGAGTCTGAGCGCTGTTGAGTTTATCAGACATTTTTCTTGTGATTCAGTGAAGAAATGCTGACGAATATCAGAGTGCGTCAGTGACGGCAGTGCGTCTCAACCTGTATTCCTGCAGGATGTAGGTGTGACGCTAGTAAACACGCAGCTTGTTTGACTAGTTAGTGACACACCTGTGAGATCAGCTGATTCAGAAGTCTTTAGCGTTAATCTACCGGGTGAGAACATGAGCTTTTATATCTAAATAGATAAGAACAAAATACTAAAAAATCAGATTCCATGTGGGTTGTGCTCTTCACACTGTTATGAAACAAACAGATTTGGATTAGATCAGTGTTGATGGTGTTCAGTCGTACATCGATTACATTACAAAAGCGCCTATATGCCAATATATCTGTTTGTGATAAGTTTGTCTTTGTTTGTTTTAGTGTTGTTTTTCGTTCAAAATAGTAATGAATGTCAAACTTAGCATTTGTTTTAAAGAAAGAGGAAAATCCAAAGCTCCTTTATGTATTTGCATTACAACACTGGGTTGAATGGAGCCCCAAACATGATTTGGGCACATATGAGCAAAACACTGAGATTTGCTCCACTTTTGCCTGCAGTGTGAACATAGTTGAGATGATTCAGAGTCATTTGTGTGGTGATTCATCTGCACGTTTGTTTTTGTCTGTCAGATCAGCAGCGTGTGGATGGGATAATGCGAGCTCTGTGTGCAGTGCTGTGCCTCGGCCTGGTGGCGGCGCTGCATCCCAAACAGCAGGCGGCACCGCAGGTCCACAAGGCACCTCCGGGCGTCCACGGGCACCAGTGGGTGATGGAGAACTGCAGGCGGCTCTCGAACCTGCTGCGGCAGAAGCAGTCGGCCGTCCGCAAGCTGAGCGCGGCCGGCGCGGCGGTGGTGCGGGACAAGGCGCTGGCGCCCCCTGAGAAGCTGTTCCGCGTTCACACGCTGGAGGTGTTTCAGCGCGAGCTGAACGAGAGCGAACGCTCGCTCTTCGAGGCCGTGGAGGGGCTGCAGCGCGTGCTGAAGGGGAACCTCAGAGACGTGGTCAGCATGAAGGACAGCAGCCGGCAGAGACTCCAGGCGCTCAGGGAAGCCGCCATCAAGGTCAGTCGTGTGGCTGATGATGTCATATCCTGCGGGAATCTAAGTCAAGCCTGTTTTGGAGACAATAAGATCTTTGCGTTCTCCTAAAATAATGGCCCATAAAGAAACGCCCACCTGAAAGCCAAAACAAGGCTTTCCGCTGCTGACCCTGCTGAGTTATTTTAAACGGGAATTAATGTACTAAAGACAGTGATATTAAAAGACTAATCTTTGTATACACAGGCAAAGTGCAGTTGCACATTATTAGGAATAAAATGTTTATTATAATCTGTGCTCCTCTGCTTGCCTTTATATAGTGTGCATCATCAATAAACTTTATATTTTTAATTGAGTGAGCGTGTCTCTGCAGGAGGAGCAGGAGTACATGGAGCTTGTGGCGGCGGAGAAACACCAGCAGGAGGCGCTGAAAGTGGCACAGGACCGCAACAAAACCCTGTCCATGCTGGACGAGATCCTGGAGGACGTGAGAAAGGCCGCAGACCGTCTGGAGGAGGACATCGAGGAGCACGCCTTCGACAATAACAAACAGGTGCAGGGTTCAAAACGCAGCTGTGAAGGGGAATGTCTCTGAACCTGAAATACAGGCCCTCACACACACTCACAGTAATATATAAACTATCTGTGATATGCCTGACATTGACTGAACAGAACATTTAACCACCGCAGACATCACGAAACGTGTGTGTGTGTTACTTGCACACGTGATTCCGAATACATGAATTAAAGTTCATTTTTGAAAGAGTAATTAATGACTACAAAAGACGGCTTGTCTGCTCACCAATTTATTTAACAGTTTAAAATAACTGTTTTCTGTATGAATATATTTTACATTACAATACATTTACCTTTAGTCATTTAGCAGATGCTTTTGTCCAAATGATGACTGTTGAAGCAATCAAATCAACAAAAGAGCAATAATATGTAAGTGCTGTGATAAATCATGGTTAGTCTAACACAGTACAAGTTTTTTTTTTAAGTAATAAATAAAAAGAAAACAGGTAGATAGAATAGAAAAAGAGTAGAAAACACTACGTATTGTAAATTATTAATTATTATTAATTTATTATATGTATTAATTATTAATTTAATTATTATTTTTCTTTCTTTTTTTTAAATAAAAAGAAACCAAGTGGATAGAATAGAGAACACTAGTGTTAGAGGGTCACTTTTTATTTATTTGTTTTTTAATTATATATTGTAAATTATTAATTTCTTTTACATAGTAATTATTAATTTAATTTTTTTTTTATTTAAAAAAACAAGTGGATAGAATAGAAAAAGAATAGAGAAAACTGGTGTTAGAGAGGTTTATTTTTTTAATAAATAAAAAGAAAAGTAGATTGAATAGAAAATAATAGACAATGCTAGTGTTAGAGGGTACATTTTTTATTTATTTATTTTTTAATTAGTAAAAAGAAAACAAGTAAATCGAATAGAAAAAGAATAGAGAACACTGGTGTTAGAAGGTCAAAAAAAATGTTTTTATCATAAATAAAAAGAAAACAATGCAAAGCAGCTATTAGTCCAGTCTTTATTGTCATTAAAAAATGTTACTTATTCCAAACATATATTTTTTTTCTTTAGATTTTACAGAAAAAAATCTACAGAAAATATATTTTTAATTAATTAACCAAATAATCATTAGTTGCAAAATTCACTTTGCCGTTTTAGTCAATAAGAAAGCAGTGTGTTTTCACAGTCAAACCCCACTGACATACTTCTGAGAAAACATAATCTAGCTTTAATTGAGAAAGAATGAGTGTTGAAGTCCATCTCTCTGTCTGCTCAGATGAAGGGTGTGAACGTGGAGGCCGTCCTGAGGGTGGAGGAGGATGAGGAGGACGGCAAGAGGAAGAACGCGTCGAGGCAGGTGGCCAAAGGCAATCTGGGGCTCAGCATGCTGATCGACTCACAGAATAACCAGTATGTGCTGACCAAACCCCGCGACTCCACCATCCCCCGCGCCGACCACCACTTCATCAAGGTCAGCACCTGACCTCTGACCTTTGACCTCTCACAGTTCACTGGAGCCAATCGCAGGCTCAGCACTTTCACTCAGATCCGAAACGATCAACCAAAACCTTCATTCCCAAGCTTGTTTGGAAGACGATCTCATGTGACATTAATGTACATGTAATTGAATGTGTTTTAACGGCGTGTTTGGTCGCACAGGATCTGGTGTACGTGGTCATGTTGTCGCTGCCGTGCGGGTGGCTCTGTACGCTGATGGGACTGCCGCCCATGTTCGGATACATCATCTGTGGTGTTCTGCTCGGCCCGTCGGGACTCAACAGCATCAAAGTGAGCGACGAACCTCCTCAGGTACACGTGTGCACGTCTCACTGGACACGTATGTGATGCTGTGTTTCCTGTTTCTCCTGCAGTCTATGGTTCAGGTGGAGACGTTAGGAGAGCTGGGCGTGTTCTTCACTCTTTTTGTGGTTGGTCTGGAGTTTTCACCTGAACGCCTCCACAAGGTAAGAACGGGTGTAACACGAAAAGAACAAAAGACAAAATCAACCCTAACCTTTTTAGTGGAACTTCAAGGAATAGGTTACCCAAAAATGAGTGCTCTGTCGTCATTTACTCTCCTTCAAGCTGTTCCAAACCAGCATGAGTTTGTATGAGGCAAGAATGTATTTGTAGATACCATTGACGTCCATAGTATTTTTGGAAGAAATTCATACATATTTGAAACAACTTGAGGTTGAGTAAACATTGACAGAATTTTCATTTTGGGTGAACTGTCCCTGTAAGAAAAGCATGTGGAATCATTAAAAGGGGTGGAGGCGTGTGAAGAGTCACAAAATGAGGCAAATGTGCAGTTGTTCTGGAGACACATTCTCTAGTGCAAAAACAATCAGATGTGTTTCTCATCTGTTTGCTGCTGGAAACACGTTTGGTTTCCTGTTCATGATACAACAAATTACAATCCAACCACTAGTTACTGTGTCTCACTTTCACATGTACCGACAGACAGATAAATGATAGATAGGTAGACTTGGGCTCAGTTGCATAAGCTTGGCCACTGAATTCAGACTGTGTAAATTCACGGAAATTTAAATTCACGTCTGCACAGTACAGGGCGCAGCTCAAATAAACCTTCCGCTGTGCTGCCGTTCTGGATCGCGTCAAGAATAGGAGAAGGAGAGAGAAGAAAGTTCCACACTTCTGCTTCAGCAGTCAAACATGTTGTGTTTATCTGAAGTCATTTTTGCGTATTAGTGTAGCTGAATTTGGTTCATTGCTGATCAAGATCAGCAGCAAAGACACTGTTTAATAAAATGGGATTAAATACATTCAAATATAATTGGATTCAAGTTAGACCAATCTATATTTTTATACATCGTCTTAAAAAGCTTAACTGCAAAAATGCTTGTAGGCTTATTTATTTTTGTCTTGTTTCTAGTCAAAATATTTAAAAAGTGTTAAATTAAGATTTTTATTTATTAGGTAAACAAAATGCACTTAATTTATTTTTTTCCTTCATGGAAACAAGTAAAATGATCTGCCAGTGGGGCACTCTTGTTTTAAGAATATTTTACTTATCCCACTGGCAGATAATTTGACTTGTTTTAAGAAAAATGCACTTAATTTAGTTTTTTTTTAAAGACTAAATATCTTAGTTATTCTGCTTGTAGTCAATGCATCTTAATTTAAGAATTTTTAGATATTTTGATCAGAAACAAGACAAAAATACAAAGTAAGACAAGCCTTTTTTGCAGTGTTGTGAGACTAGTCTAAGCCGCTTATGCAACCAGCAAACAATGTACGTATTAATTGAAATTTGCTCATTATGAGCTGAAAGTGACTAGTAATTTCAAAGTTTTAGGTTTGACTTTCCTTGCATCTACAAATAATTTTCCTAGATGTAACATTGTCCTAGGGGCAGCAGATGGATGTCATGTGACGTGTGTTGATGGTTGTTGTTTTTCAGGTGTGGAAGATCTCGCTGCAGGGCTCCGGGTATCTGAGTCTGCTGATGGTGGCCGCTGGGCTGGTCTGGGGTCAGCTGCTCGGCCTCCACCCCACACAGACCGTCTTCATCTGCATCTGTCTGTCTCTCTCCAGCACTCCGCTGGTGTCTCGCTTCCTGGCTGGAGGATCCAGAGGAGAATCAAAGGAGGGTGAGATCATGGTAGAGACGTTCAGCTGGAGACGTTCAGCAGATTGATCTGTCTGTGTTTATCAACACGTGTGTGTGTTTTCATGCAGGTGAGCTGGACTACAGCAGTGTTCTGCTGGGCATGCTGGTCATGCAGGACGTGCAGCTCGGCCTGTTCATCGCTGTGATGCCCACGTTCATTCAAGGAGGAAATGGAGACATGGACAGGTGAAGCAGCACATTAAAAAAAAAAAAATTAAAAAAAGTTAAAAAAATAATAATTTTTAAAAATAATTAAAAAAAGTTCACTTCCACAACAAAAATGTACAGATAATGTACTCGCCTCCTTGTCATCCAAGATGTTCATGTCTTTCTTTCTTCAGTCGTAAAGAAATTATATGTCTTGAGGAAAACATTTCAGGATTTTTCTCCATATAGTGGACTTCTGTGGTGCCCTAAGTCTGAACTTCCAAAATGCAGTTTAAATGTGGCTTCAAAGGCTCTAAACGATCCCAGCCGAGGAAGAAGGGTCTTATCTATCGAAACAATCATCTTGTCTAGTTCTGCATGAACTTTGTTTAATCCGGGTCAGTACAGTTAGGGTATGTCAAAAAACTCCCGTCTCATTTTCTCCTCCAACTTCAAAATCGTCCTACATCACTCCAGAAGTACCAAACCAGTGTTTACAAAGTGAACGTGCAAAGAAGATCAAACACCCTTTACAAAAAAAAAGGTAAAACAGTGATGTAGGACGATTTCGAAGTTGGAGGAGAAAATGAGACGGGAGTTTTTTGACATACCCTAACTGTACTGACCCGGATTACACCGAGTTCACGCAGAGCTAGACAAGATGAGTGTTTGAGGTTAAAAAGTATATAAATTGTCAATTTTTTTAACAATTATGACTGATCGTTTCGCTACATAAGACACTTCTTCCTTGGCTGGGATCGTTTAGAGCCTTTGAAGCTGCATTTAAACTACGTTTTGGACATTAAAACTCATGGGCACTATAGAAGTCCACTATGTGGAGAGAAATCCTGAAATGTTTTCCTCAAAAAACATAATTTCTTTACAACTGAAGAAAGAAAGACATGAACAATTGGATGACAAGGGGGTGAGTACATTATCCGTAAATTTTTGTTCTGTAAGTGAACTTCTCCATTAAAACAATCGAAAGTTTCAGTAAAAACATTTTTAATGTTACATTAGATTTGTATTTCAAATAAATGCTGTTCTTTTAAACTTTCTATTCATCTGTGAATCCTGAAAAATAAAATGTAAGACAGTTTCCACAAAAATAATGGACAGCACAACTGTTTTTAACATTGCTAATAATCATAAATGCTTGTTGAGCAGCAAATCAGCATATTAGAATGATTTCTGAAGGATCATGTGACACTGAAGACTGGAGTAATGATTCAGCTGCATCATCACAGAAATAAATGACAGTTTAACAGATATTCACATAGAAAACAGCTGTTTTAAACTGTAATAATAATTCACATTTTGTACTGTATTTGTGTTCAAATAAATGCAGCCTTGATAAGCAGAAGAGACTTTGGGCAGTGTATTTATTAAACATGTTTTGCATGCATAAAATTAAACTTGAAAGCATAATTACTTGTTTGTGATTATGGGATGAAATATTAATATAAACCTGTGTTTGTCGTCAGTGTGCTGATGGCAGCGCTGCACGTGCTGGTTCTGCTGGCTCGTGTTCTGGTGTCGCTGGCGGCCGTGCTGCTGATGTGCTGGCTGCTGCGCTCTCATCTGGTCGGCCCGTTCTACAAGAAGCTGCATGCCGAGAGCAAAGGGAACAAGGAAATACTAGTGCTGGGCACCAGTGCCTTTGTGTTCCTGATGCTGACGGTGAGTTGTTCACCTGTGATCAGAGCGTCGTCTCTGCTCATCGTCTCTCCTCAGGTTTAATGTCATAACGCTGATGTTTCAGGTGACAGAATTCATGGACGTGTCGATGGAGTTGGGCTGCTTCCTGGCCGGGGCGCTGCTCTCCTCACAAGGTCACATGGTCACCACGGAGGTCATGAGCTGCACTGAACCAGTTAGAGACTTCCTGGCCATCATCTTCTTTGCATCAATTGGTGAGTGGAGCTGTGAACTGTGATCGAACATACTGATGCAAATGTGTGATCTGCAGCAGCGCTCTGATATCTGATGACTTCCGTTTTCCGCAGGGCTGCACGTGTTCCCGACCTTCGTCCTGTACGAGCTGACCATCCTGCTGGTCTTGACCTTCTCGCTGGTCATCATGAAGGTAATCGTGTTCATATCAAAGTCATATCAATTTCTTTGCATTGATGTGAATCTCACTGTGATGTTTTGTGGTCAGTTCATAATGGCGGTCGTGGTTCTGTCGGCCATCCTTCCTCCGGGATCGCGTCACATCCGCTGGCTGGTGTCGGCCGGACTGGCGCAGGTCAGCGAGTTCTCCTTCGTCCTGGGCAGCCGTGCCCGTCGGGCCGGCATCATCTCTCGAGAGGTCGGTGATCTCTCTGCTGCTTCTCTCATTGCTTTCAGAATGCTGTGAGTGTTGGAACACTGGCTTTATTCAGACAGGCAGTGAAAAATCCAAATTCCAATTTCTGTATATATCTGTATAGTGCTTTCAGACAAGTGTATAGATGCAGTGATGCAATTCAGAAGCCAGTGTCAACTGACTGTATCTCTGTCAGTCTTACGGTTAATTAAAACTATTACAAATTAAAATGAATTTAAAAATTTTGTTAAAATAAAATATAAATATTAGACAAAACTTTTTTTTAATTTTCAATTAAAAAGTGCTAAAACTAAAACTGAAATATAAATCAATTAAATCTAAATAGAAATATTACAAAAACTAATAAAAATTCCAAAAGCGCATAACAGAATTTCTAAAAATTTACACTAAAATTAAAAATTAAATCTACTTAAAAATTAACAAAAATTAATTACTATTTTTTTTGCATCAGTGAGATACTATTATAGTTTTGTTAGTATTTTGAATCAGTTTTTTTATATTTTCTGGTTTCATTTTAATTTCAGTAAAAGGTTTAGTAATTTTGATGCTTTTTTGTCTTTATTATTTTTTGTTGGTTTTAAATGTCTGTAGTTTTTCTTAATTTAATTCTTAATTTTATTTAATTTTTAGTTATTTTAGTACATCAAATAAACTGAATGAAAAATTACATTTATTTATGTAACATTTATTTCAAGTATGATTTTTCTTTTTTTAATGGTTTGAGTTCGAGTTAAGTATAATAACCTTGACTGAGTCTACATTTCCATGGGCTCATCATCATCATCATCCTCTGTTGTTCTTCACAGGTGTATCTGCTGGTTCTCAGCGTCACCACCTTAAGTCTCCTCCTCGCGCCGGTCTTATGGAGAGCCGCTACGCTCAAATGCATCCCGCGGGCCGAGAGGAAACCGCTCACCTGAGCGGCGGCGCACGCAGATGAGCTGCGTTACACATTAATGCATCATATTGATGACAAACAGAAGGGTGGGGCATTAATATATGAAATATTTTCACAGTCATGAAAGAAAAGCTTGCAAAAGGAAGATCATGTCTGTTATGTTGTATACGACCAAACGTTATTTATTTGTGTAATACGTGCCTTGAGCTGATGTCAGCAGACGAGCCAAATAATGCACCTGTTATGAAGCGCCTCAGTCTGTCGGACGAGAAGCTTTCGCACTGCAGGTGTCGGTACGTGTAGATCTGTGTTTTAACTTAAGATGATTCACAGCAGAAGAGCTAAAGCTTGACCGTATTCATTCATGATTCATGCTGAAATTAAACTCTAAGCACAAGGTGGCAGTTCTTTAGTGGGACGATAAGTTAAATTAATTATAGACATACTGTAACTGGACTATTCTGATTCATTTCTCTGGACTGTTGTTTCACAATCAGGATTAAAACATACTATTAAAAACATTACTTCAGTCACTCAGGGTTTTCTTTGTGCGTCAGATGAGTGACTACACTGAAGAATATGAGTTTTTTGTGAATCTACACATTATATGCAGGGTCAAAACCACCAAACACATTATGACATGATCAAACAGTAAGACTCTTTTAATGTCATACTAAAACAATCTTACATAAAATCAGCCGAAAGCAGCCAAATATAATGTAAACACGCTATGTAGGTCAAATCCAATGCCATCCATCCGTCAAGTGTGCGCATGTGCATTCAGTTATTAACATTTTAAAAAATGCCTACATGCATACTGCATTTCTGACATGTTTCCACAAGCTTCATAACAGTCATCACAAACAGATTTGACCAGCTCATTAACGAAATATGTTATTAACATACATATAAACTACACATCCGTAACTTTATGCATGTACATACAGACATAATTAGTAAAACAGCAGTAATAACATCCGATGCAAAGTTCAGACTGAGTGATGTCCGAGTCGCGAATGAATCATTCTCTTAATGATTCGGTCGAACCGACTCGCAAAACGTTTGTAAAAGACCTGACTGCAGCTTTAAAAAATTATTATTAACCACATTTTATTATTACTAAGGTGATAATTTAGGTTGTCCGTCACATTGATTGGACCTTCTGTCATTGTTTTATTTTTTATTTTTTCCTTTGTGTATTTTCATTTTGTGGCAGAAATGTGACCCTGAAGCACAAAACCAGTCTTAAGTAGCACGGGTATATTTGTAGCAATAGCCAAAAATACTGGGTAAAAACTTATAGATTTTTCTTTCATGCCAAAAATCATTAGAATATTAAGTGAAGATCATGCTCCATGAAGATATGTTGTAAATTTCCTTGTAATATCCACTGCTGAGAACTTCATTTGGACAACTTTAAAAGTGATTTTCACAGTATTTAGATTTTTAAATAGTTGTATCTCGGCCAAATATTGTCCTATTCTAGCTAATCAGAACAGTTACCCTTATGACTGGTTTTGTGCTCCTGGGTCACAAATATGTTTCTATAATAAAACACCAAGTAAACAGCTTTAATGTAGTGACAATAACTAGCAACTGTGTTTTGGGTGTGTGGACTCAAGTGAATCATTGATTCATTTGCGAACCGATTCGCTAAAATGACTCGGGATTTCCCAGTGGCAGTTCAAAGGATTTTCGAATCGTTACGTGTGGAGATGTGAATGCGCGCTGACGTCACGCCGCGCGTATCCAATCAGCTCGCGTCCTCACAGGACACCGCCAAGCTTAGTTTGACTGCTGTGTGTAGCAGCTGAAGCAGCTCGCGTAGACGCTCCGATTCTGGCGCGATAAACACAGAATTTGTCCCGCTAACTGTAAATATCGGCGCGAGTTATGACGGGGATGTGAGCGGGCTGGTTACGGTAAGAGAAACGGCGACGGTCAGCGTGTGTTACGTAGTTTGTGTGCAGTATGTGAGTGTAACGTAAGTGGAAGCGTTAGCTCGCTAGGTTCGGTTAGCTTAGCTGTAGCCGCGTCGAGCTAACGCGATATGGTCATCTATTGAGAAACGAACGACGCGTCTACAGCGCGAGGCTCGCGACGCGAGGATGATTCGCGCGGACGAACGAACGGAAGCTTCATCCGTTCATTTGAACACAAAAACGCGTCAGAAAAGTGTGACTGGTGTTTGTTTATGTTTGTAGTCCGCGCGTTTCTCACTCAGAGCTCATCAATATTCATATTAAACTGATAAACATGTGCTCGAGGTTATTAAACATGCATTATTTAACTTCATTTCTGACTGTATGTGAGTTTGCATGGTTGCGTGATTTATGTTTTGAGCAAATGTAGGTCACAGTCGTCTCTCATCAGGTCAGTCATTAGTAATGTGTTTGTACAGTTGTCACTGTATTGTCATCAGCTGCTGTGTCTTGAGCATCTCTCCTTTGTTTAAATGCGAACTCGAAGAGTTCGTCAGGGTTTGGCCGATGGAAAGAGCTGTTTGTAAAATCACAAGCCGAGTTTCTGAGTAAAACAGGTTTTAGCGAGAAAATAACGTTGCTTTACTGATGCTGAATTCATTAGAGGGTAGAAAGTAAATGCATCAGATTGGATTCAGTTTGGTAAATTTGAGGAGGGCTTGATGACGTCAGCTGGAAGGAAAGTCGTTTCAAAAAGTGGGATGAGTTATTGCATTCTCGTGTTTTTCCTTCAGAATATTGTGCTGTAATTGTTAACATTGTCACTGTCATTGAATTGAATGCTAAAATAACATTTTAATTCATATTAAAGGATTATTCCACTTCCAAGATAAAAATTTCATGATAATTTACTCATGCCCATGTCACATGTTCATGTCTTTCATTCTTTCTTCAGTTGCAAAGAAACGTGTTTTTTAAGGAAAACACTGTAGGATTTGTCCATATAGTAGACTTCAGTGGTGCTTAACA
This sequence comes from Labeo rohita, assembly GCF_022985175.1. NCBI lineage: Eukaryota > Metazoa > Chordata > Actinopteri > Cypriniformes > Cyprinidae > Labeo > Labeo rohita. The sequence goes on along the minus strand of NC_066869.1, from coordinate 50,014,822 downwards.
GATTAAAGGTTAAACGTGCAGCTTCAAAGGGCTCCAAACGATCCCAGCAATTGGTTATTTCCAAAAAAATTACAATTTAGATACTTTTTAACCACAAATGCTCCTCTTGTCTAGCTCGGTGATGTGCGCTCTGGGTCAATACAGTTAGGTTATATTGAAAAACTCCCATCTCATTTTCTCCTCCAACTTCCAAATCGTCCTACATCGCTGCAGAAGTACCGACCCAGTGTTTACAAAGTGAAGATGCAAGAAAGATCAAACACCCTTTACAAAAAAAGGTCAAATGGTGATGTAGGACGATTTTGATTTTTGAAGTTGGAGGAGAAAATGAGATGGGTGTTTTTTGACATACCCTAACTGTACTGACCCGGATTACACAGAGAACACATGCGCATCACGGAGCTAGACGAGACAAGTATTTGTGGTTAAGTGTATAGATAATCATTTTATTTAAGAAAATGACTGATCGTTTTGTAGATAAGACTCTTATTCCTCAGCTGGAATCATTTAGAGCCTGTTGAAACTGCATTTTTAGTCCACTATTGACGTCCACTATGTGGAGTCAAATCCTCAAATGTTTTCCTTAATAAACTTTGCGACTGAAGAAAGAAAGACATGAATATTTTGGATGACAAGGAGGTGAGTACATTATCTGGAAATTTGTATTCTGGGAGTGGAGAATTCCTTTAGGATTAGAGTTGTACTAGGGTCTGTTTTGCTATGTTGTTGTTGTTGTTGTTTTTTAAGCTTATCGTGCAGATTGTTTCATGTTTCATATTTGTGTTCTCAGCTGAACTGCAGTCACAGACCAAAGACTGACCACACGCTCTGGTCACCGCACAGTCATCATGGCTAAAGATGTGAGAATTGCACACATTACAAGATTACACACTCAAACTTATCACAGTTTCCTAAAACTGACAGCCATTAAAAACACTTTTGTTACTTGAAATGCAATATAAAAACGTTATATTCAAGTGCCAATGCAATAATTCTCTGTTGAATTTACCTGAAATAAAAATGTACTAAACTGCATAGACATTAAAAACATGCAACATACAAAAATTAAAGTGAAACTGGAAACGATGCATACAAAAACCTGATTCAAAATACTAAAATAACTCTGGTTTATTGTAGCATTTATTTCCTTGTTCACAGTTGTTTTACATATCTAATTTACATTTGGCAATTGTGGTTTAGTCTGAATTGACCGTTCAAGGAGGAAAATGTGAAACTCGTATATAAGTGTGGATGAAATCAAACAAATCTAGCAGCATAGAAACAGTATGATGACATAGTTATTCCTGATGTGAGCTGTGATGACCAGTGATGTTTCTGTTGAACTGAAACTGACACTCTGTGTGTTTGTGTGTGTGTCTCCATGCAGACGTGTGCGCTCACACACACTCACTCACATCTCTGTTGTTATCAAAAGCTGCAAGACTTGAATATTTAATTTCTCAATAGGTGTTGTTGAGGTTTCAGCTGCGGGGCTTGTTTAGATGGTTTCTATGGTTGCACTAGGGATTACTAGACACAACCAGCAGCTGTTACACTCATCATGTTCTTTCCAGTATTTTTGATCTGATTATAATCTCAAAGAAGCCTTAGAGAAGAGTCATCTGTTTACTGTGATTCTCTCTGATCTTCAGGCTGGACTTAAAGAAACCAATGGAGAGATAAAGGTGTTTGTCAACCAGAGTCTGAGTCCAGGGAAACGTGAGTACACGCTAACACATGATTTAGTAAGGACCTTATCAATAACATAAGAAACCAATAAGATAAAGTACAATAGTTGGTCTCACTTTATATTAAGTATGTATTGGGAGATGTACTTGCGTCAAAAAACAAGTACAGTATGCTTAATGTGGTCCTATTGCATTGCAAAACACTTGCTGCTATTGAGGTTTGGTGGTATGGGTGGTATGGGTAGGTTTAAGGCGGGTTAAGGTGTAAGGCAGGGGTGCTAAACCCTGTTTCTGGAGATCTACCTTCCTGCAGAGTTCATCTCCAACCCTGATCAAACACACCTGAACCAACTAATTAGGATCTGAAGGAGCACTTGATAATTACATTACAGACAAGTGTGATTGATCACGGTTGGAACTAAACTCTGCAGGAAAGTAGATCTCCAGGAACAGGGTTGGTCGCCCCTGGTGTAAGGGATGGGTCAACAGTGTAATTATAAATGTATTAACAGAAATTAATTACAGATGTAATTACATGCAGGTATTTTTAAACTGTAAGTGTAACGTAAATACATGTATGTACACAAGTGCATTGTATCAAATGATTAATTTGTAAGTACATAGTATTTAAGGCCGCTTAATATAAAGTGGGACCCAGTAATTACTATGCAAAATATAGCCATGAGGTTTTGTGGTCTTAATAATTACATAAAACATTATTCCTCTTAACATGAAACTAGCTTCATCAAGTTCGTCCTGTTATAAGTACACCACAAGTCAAAAGTTTGGGGTCAGTAAGATCATTTTTAATGCTTTCATTCATCAAGGATGCATTAAATTGATGCAAAGTGCCAGTGAAGACATTTCTAATGTTACAAAAGATTTCTATTTTTAAAAAATGCTGTTCTTTTGAACTTACTGTTTATCTGAGAATCCTGAAAAACAAAATGCATCACAGTTTCCACAAAAATATTGTGCAGCACAACTGTTTTCAACACTGATAATAATCATAAATGTTTGTTGAGCAGCAAATCAGCATATTAGAATGATTTCTGAAGGATCATGTGACACCGAAGACTGGATTAAAGATACTGAAAATTCAGCTTTTGATTGAATAAAAGCAGCTGAGAATGAGTTAACTAGTCCTTATTGTGCTCATGTGGTGACGGTGACTTCCTGACCTGCAGGGGTCGCTGTGATGAAACAAACAGCACATGTTGATCGGGACTTATGAATATTAATGAGGTGTGTGTGTGTGTGTGCAGCTGCAGGTGTTCTGTCTCTCCTAACAGTTCATCCGGCGTCAGTGACTGCGGTCAAACAGATTCTGCCCAAAACTCTCACGGCTGCGGGCGCTAATGTGCTGCCACACGTGGTAAGACAACCCTGCCGTTTCATAAATACTCTGTGTTTACTGAATCCTACTCTTGAGTCACATGACAACACACAGACCCCTCACCAGCCCCTCCCACTGTCTCCATGGCGATAAGCCCTCCATTAACATTGTGTGAGGTGACCCGGGAAAGTCTGTAAGCAGATCACAGAACGCTGGAGTCAGCAGGATTACGCTCCTCATCATCCTATTATTACACACAGGTAGATGTGCTCAGGTGCTCGTGGGTCGAGACGGGCTGGACCGGTGACCACTCCAGACTAATGCGTGTCAGAAGCACAGAATTCACTCTGATGTACTCCAGTGTTCAGTCACACTGCTTATTTGTGTTGAGAGTCGCAGTGATGATGATGATGATGGAGTGAGCGTCTCTCTGTTCCTGCAGGTGTTCGGCACTCCTCAGAGGAGCAGCGTCCCCACCGGCGTCCTGTTAACCAGCCCGCGCACGCCCACCACTCACTTCCACACGCCACAGACCCAGACACAAGAGTCCTCGCCCTGGTCGACCGGGTTAGTTAACCCGTCTGCATCCATCACACAAACACAGCATCATCTGTGCACAAACATCTGCAGCCAGACACATCAGACATGATCACAACATCATTTGCAGGGATGAAGTCGTCATGCGGACCTCATCTAAAGTTACTGAACATCATTCACTGACATTCATGGACTGACTGCAAAACTCAGCTGATGCTGTGATAATATCCATAATATAATAAGCATAACTCCTCTGGCAGGCGCAGCAGGAAGGGCGATAAGAACGGGAAGGGCTTGCGGCATTTCTCCATGAAGGTGTGTGAGAAGGTGCAGAAGAAAGTGGTGACGTCCTACAACGAGGTGGCAGATGAGCTGGTGGCCGAGTTCAGCTCTGGAGACAACAACATCTCCCCGAACGACGCGGTCAGTCCTTAACCCTCACGCTCACTTTCTGTCGGGCAAAGAGCCGTCACTCACTCGCTCATGTGTTTTGTCCTCCAGCACGTGTATGACCAGAAGAACATCCGGCGACGGGTTTACGACGCTCTGAATGTCCTGATGGCCATGAACATCATCTCCAAAGACAAGAAGGAGATCAAATGGATCGGGTTCCCCACCAACTCAGCGCAGGAGTGTCAGGATCTGGAGGTCAGTCCGTGAGGAGCACAGAGGGTTTCTGTCGAGCTTTGTTTTCACGAATGTGGATAAACCTGTTTTTTACTCTGAAGGCCGAGCGGCAGAGACGACTGGAGAGAATCAAACACAAGCAGTCTCAGCTGCAGGAGCTCATACTGCAGGTACAGCTCCTCACTTCCTGTCTGTACAATGAAAGACAAGTAATGTGAGGCCTTTTGTTGTTTTTTCACTTCAGTTAAAGCACTAACCTCAAATTGTTTTTCAGCATCTAATTTAATAAAACTACATATATATATATATATATATATATATATATATAAAATCAACGTTTGTGTAAACATTAATCGCACAATATTCTCATGACAATTTACTGAACATGTACACCAAGATTTTCATTACAGATTTCTTATTTAATGGCATTTATTTTGATCGAATAATGTTTTATGTAGACAATTTTTTTTTGTATTAATTGTACAATATTTTTGTTAAAAGTAAGCACAACTAAGCCCCAGACTGTCATTATGAATGTCTTATAACAGCATTTAGCAAAATCATCAAAATAAAATCTCATTTTATATATATATGATTATTTTGTGTGTGTGAAGACGACATCTTGATTAGCTGCAGAATATTTTAATGACAATTAAGCCCATTTGAACACCAAATTAAGTGTGTAGTTTGATAAAACCATATAAATGAAATGAAATTATTTTTTGTGTTTTTTGGTTATTTGCATGACAATCAAGCACATTTAACCCTTAAATTTGCATGACAGATGTCTTGATTACCAGCATTTAGTTTGACAAAACAATAGAATTCCACACTTTCACAAACAGTTAAGTACATTTAAGTCATGCATTTACATTTTAGGTGACCCTGGACCACAAAACCATAACCAGAAAAGCTGAATATATATAAGCTATATTTATTCTTAATATATATATATATATATATATATATATATATATATATATATATAGATTTGAAAATCTGCAATCTAATGGTGCAAAAAAGTTATTTTGAAAATCACCTTTAAAGTAGTCCAAATTAAGTTCTTAGCAATGCATATTACTAATCAAAAATTAAGTTTTGATATATTTACAGTAGTAAATTTACAAAATATCTTCATGGAACATGATCTTTACTTAATATCCTAATGATTTTTGGAAAAATTGACAATTTTGACTGCTACAAATATACCTGTGCTACTTAAGACTGGTTTTGTGCTTCAGGGTCACACAATTTTTATTTTATTTTAAAAAAAAAAAATGATGGCAAATCTCTTGATTTTCCCCCCAAATAAGTGAATCTGAACTCTCATGCTCACTGTATGCTACTCATACAATTTATGATTTATGATGATGATTTTATAATTTTTATGAAGTCTTTATGATTGTTTTTTTTTCGTAATTTGCAGCAAATTGCCTTTAAGAACCTGGTGCAGCGCAATCGTCAGGCGGAGCAGCAGAGCAAGAGACCTCCACCTCCGAACACGGTCATCCACCTGCCCTTCATCATCGTCAACACCAGCAAGAAAACCGTCATCGACTGCAGCATCTCCAACGACAAGTGAGCACGCGCCGCGTGTTCTTTCTGCCGCTGCCGTCTGCTCCTCCCGTCTCTGACGCGGCGCTTCTGTCTCCGCAGGTTCGAGTATCTCTTCAACTTCGACAACATGTTTGAGATCCACGATGACGTGGAGGTGCTGAAGCGCATGGGCATGGCGTTCGGCCTGGAGTCGGGCCGCTGCAGCCCGGAGCAGCTGAAGATCGCCAAGACTCTCGTTCCCAAAGCCCTGCAGCCGTACGTCACAGGTCAGAGCCGCCGTGTGTGTGTCTCAGCTGTATTACATGAAGTTTTCAGACCTGATTTTTCCTGTTTATTTCCGTGAAGCTGCTTTGAGTCAGTCTGTATCGTATGAAGTGCTATAGAAGTACACGGTCAAAAGTTTGGGATCTGTGTGAATTTTTTTATTTTATTTTTTTTTTATGTATTTTAAATAAGTTTCTAATGCTCATCAAGGCTGCGTTTATTTGATCAAAAATCAAATTAGATCATGTGACACTTAAGACTGGAGTAACAGCTGATGAAAATTCAGCTTTGCATCACAGGAATAAATTATATTTTAAAGTATATTAAATTAAAAAACATTATTTTGTATTGTAATAACATTTTGCAGTATTGTTTTTCCAGGTCCTGTATTTTTGATCAAATAAATGAGCATAAGAGACCTCTTTTAAAAACATTACAAGTCTTACATGTGACTGAGCTTCATGAGCAAGTGAACACTTTTTTTTTTGATATTGTAGAAATGGCGCAGGGTGCCATTAACCAGCTGATCGGAGAGCTGTCCCATGTGGCCACGTGAGTATCACATGATCTTTGTAATGTTATGTAATAATTGCATTTAGTTGATATTTAAGTAGTGAGACTGAAAAAAGCTGAAGTTTCAGCGTGATGACAAGAGTTTCTGTGTGCGCCCAGTGACCGCGGCGCGTCCAGCTCCAACGGGTCCCACCACAGCAGCTCCAGGGTGGAGACGCCCACATCCTACATGGAGGATGAAGAGGACGACGATGACGAAGAGGACTTCGATGATGATGAGGACGATTAGGACGGGTGTGGAGCTGCTGATTGTGATCTCTGGGATCGTATGCAGATTCCCTTTGTTCCCCCAGTTCTTTGAAACTCCATGTTGTGATCCTGCTGTAAGGATTCCCTCAAATGCTTCCCATAATTCTTCAGCTCAGTCTATTATCTCCAGTAGCTTATGAGCAGATAAGCTCGAGTGATCGTCTTTGTGCTGCTGCTCCTGCTGGCGGCTCGAGCTTCAGGGCTACTTTTGAAGAAACTCCTGCGCTGCGAGTTACACGGGACGTTTATCACTGTTCGCCGAGGCTGAATTTTCTACCCTGTTTTGTTGTGATTCGCTCTCATAGGCAGCTATTTTTGATATCGGCGCTTTTTGTGGACGTTTGTCGTGACGGATGGAGCTCCGATCACCGCAGCTCTTCAATCACAGATGCTTTGAACATGAGATCAACACGTCTCAAACAAACGTCTAGCCTTTTTTGTACAATGTAACAAATACTAAAGAAATATACTTTTCTTATCCATGTATAGAAATTAAACTGAAAGGATGATTTATATGCTTGTGTGCTTGTTTTTTGTGTCTCTAAATAACATTATTAGATGTTTAAGTGCATTTGTGAAAGATGAAATGAATGTGCAGTCATTATTTAATTTGCAATATATCAAAACTGCAAGACCCTCATTCAAAAGACTGAGAAAGGAAACTTAGGGGTAAATAGCAAATAGTATGTGACCCTGGACCACAAAACCAGTCGTAAGGGTACATTTTTCGAAATAGAGATTTATACATCATCTGAAAGCTGAATAAATAAGCTTAAGTTTGTTAGGACAAGACAATATTTGGTTGAGATACAGCGATCTGAAAAAAAAATCTAAATATTGAGAAAATCACCTTTAAAGTTGTTAGCAATGCATATTACTATATTTATGGTAGGAAATTTACAAAATATCTTCAAGGAACATGATCTTTATCCTAATGATTTTTGCATAAAAGAAAAATTGTTTTGACCCACACAATGTATTTTTATCTATTGCTACAAATATACCCATGATACTTATGACTGGTTTTGTGCTTCGGGGTCACATGACTCATGTAGTTCAATAATAGTGTTCTCTTGTGCAATAACAGTAAGTTTAATTTATTTACTTTTTTTTTTTTTTTGCATTGACCCAACAACAAAACCAGTCATAAGGGTCAGTCTTTTAAAACTGAGATTTATACGTCATCCAAAATGACCTAAATATGGGGTAAAAAATTATACTTATAAAATACGTATAAAACTGAAAAATTTAATTCAACTTCCATTAAATGTCTACTTAATCCTTAAGGGAAGTAAGAAAGATATGAAAAACATATTTTCAGCATCCAATCAGTTCATTGTGGATGAAAAACCAAACATTTTCCTTGAATATTCAACCATAAAAATTCACCACACAGCGGTAGATGTGACCACACCTAAGTTTCTTTCCAGACACGTTAGTCTTTTGGGGATTTTGTTGGTCCAAGCTGGCCTGTCACCTCTAACCAACTTGGCTCCAACCAGGCTAACCAACTGGTAGTCCAGCATATCAACCATCTGGACCGGCTGATGACAATGATGATGACCAGCTGGGATTTACCAGCAGGACATGAGCCTCTTTTGTCATTCAGAATACTGTTGCTCGTCTTCATCCAGCTTTTCTTGCTTGAGGTGTCAGAAGGCAGTCAGATCTTTGAGACATGTTTCTGGCCAAGTGCTAATTCTGCAGTACTTTTCATGTTTTAGACACTGCTATGTTAATCAGTTTGCAGTTGAATGTCTCTCGTGTTCTGTAGAACCTCTATGACTGAATGTGCTTGAGTCATCTGAAGAGATTCTGAACTCTGGAACTCTTATAGAACGTCGGACAAGTGTTCGGAGTGTCATTGTGGCGAGTGATGTTCTCGCTCCTCCATCAGTGAGAGGTGTTAACCTCGGAAGGTATTATGGAGTTAGAGGATAAAGCCTTATGAAAGATGTTGAGTCAGGTGGATCCGTCTGTGTGTGTTCCAGGGCTTATCGTTCACTTTGCCATCAGACTCGAAACGTCGTGCTGGATCCATCGCTCGCTGTCCATTCCTCTGCATCTGGACCTCCGGCGTCTCCGCTGAGGACCGTGGCCTCTCTCGTCTCGTCCAGTCTCACGGCGCTGAGCTCCAATGCTCTCGCTGTGACCCTTGAGCTGCCAGTCTCGTCTCGTTCTCACTCCGACAGTCCACGTTCAGCTCCTTGACCTCGCCATGGACATCGGCGGCCTGACTACGGTGGTGGCCAACTCGGCGTACATCTCGGCCCGTGGCAGTTTCGATGGCACGGCCAACCCGGCGGCCAACCGAGACAAGAAGTACCACGCCAAACTCAAGCTGCCCCACATCACGGTGTGCGAAGGCCTGCGAGAAACTCTGGACCTGCAGTTCAAGAGCATCTGCGTGGAGCAGCCCATCGGCAAACGGCTGTTTCAAGAGTTCCTGGAAACCGCCAACGAGTACAAGGGCCCGTGTCGCCTCTGGAAGGACATCGAGGCGTACGACACCGCCGAGGATAAAGACCGAGTTCAGAAAGCCGCCAAAATCCTCCAGCGGTACATGGATCCTTCGGCCAAGCACTTCTGCCCGTTTTTACCCGAGAACGACATCACCAAGGTGAAGGAGCGGCACGAGGAGGCGGCGGACGACCTGTTCGTGCAGATCCAGGCCAGTGTGTTCGACTTCCTCAAAGAGGTTCCCTTCACCTTCTATCTAGAGACCATGTACTTTAAGCGCTTCCTGCAGTGGAAGTGGCTGGAGATGCAGCCCGTAGCCGAGGACTGGTTCCTGGACTTCCGTGTTCTGGGGAAGGGGGGATTCGGAGAGGTGTCCGCCTGTCAGATGAGGGCCACGGGGAAGCTCTACGCCTGCAAGAAGCTCAACAAGAAGAGGCTGAAGAAGAGGAAAGGCTATGAGGTACGAAAGCAGCTCCACGTCTTTGGTTGAGGTTTGGTTATGAGGGTCTTTCTTGGGAAAAGGTACCACTGGCATCCAAAGGACTTACCGCTAACAGAATGAAGAGTTTTCTCTGTTATCCATTCAAAGTATGGAAAATCCAAAGTTAATGGGGCTGAAATAGGTTTAGTGAGGATAAATGAAATGAAATGGGTAAATATGTTTTTTGGGCGTCTTTGGCCTGTAACGACTGAAACCATTTGAGCTGCTCTTCCCACAAAGTTGATCCATTCTTCACTAAATTTGGTGCAGATAGTCTTTAGAACCTTACTGATAAAATTAATCAATTAGATATTTGAAATTTAAAAGTGTGTGTTTTAAACACAATAAATTCAACTATGTGATCACTTGTAAAAGTAAAAACAACATCACACATTTTTAGGCACAAATGGCACGTTTCCTCATTTATTCGTGGAGATTTCCAGGTTAACAGCTATGCATTGCTAGACTAGTAATGGTAACACTTAGATAACAGGACATGGATCCTGATTGACATGTTGGTTTTGTGTGATTAAGCAGCTCAGACGTGACATTGATGATGAAGGTGAAGGCTTTACTGCAGGTGATATGCTTTACTAGCGCTTCACTCCAACAAACTAAATTATGAAATGATCAAACAAAAGTAGTTTGAGCTTTTTTTCAGTTTTGGGCTGTTAACTGCTTTCTGTTGGAATAAAAGATGAAAACCTCTGGTGATCATTAAGGACACTGAGTTCAGCAGATCATCATATTCCTCTTAATTCTTCATCAGTATTGTTCAAACATGCATGTTTTAATGGTTTGACGTGTCTGTAAGCATCGGTCAGATGAGCGAACGGTGCTGTGGACCAGCGGCAGCATTACAGCCGATGAAGCTTTAGCGCTTTGGCCTTCAGCTCATTATGAAATGCAACTCCAACACATTTAATTATGGAACAGATTTGTTGTGGAAATCCTGGACCGGAAGAACTCTGGAGACGACACTGGACACTGAGTCCACAGATGATTCCTTAGATGTTAATAATGACCTCATTCATAGTCGCAAGCCTGAAAACATCATTCATAGACAGAGTATTGTGCTGTTTGGAAACATTCGCTCAAGCATCATTAATGACGTGACTCTGGGAAATGCATCTTGCGTGTGTCATAATGCATGAAATAAAACTAGTGCAACTAGTGCACCGGTTCACATGCAAATGATGTCATAGTATATAAACAGCATCTGCAGAACATCTGTGTCAGTATACTAAGGTCTTTAAAATGTATTTTGTGTGTTTTGCTCTTTCTACATGTATGTGTTCATCTGAACAACATGCTTTTATATACAGCAGGGTCCAAATGTCAGAGCAACAGTGGAAAGGCATAATTTTTTCAAATTCAATTTTCATTTTCAATTATATTAATAACAGTTTGATTGAAAAATCGACATGAACATGAAAGAATTGCATCAATTGATCATTCCCTCTGATGTGCTTAATTGATTTAAATCTGACGTTTGTCTGCTGTATGTTTATGAGTGTTTGCTCCCATCTGTTGTCAGTATGACGGTGTGGAGCTGAAGATCATCCGTCACACTCGTGTTGTTCTGTTCTGACAGGGCGCCATGGTGGAGAAACGGATCCTGGCTCGAGTTCACAGTAGATTCATCGTGTCTCTGGCTTACGCCTTCCAGACCAAAACAGAGCTGTGTCTGGTCATGACCATCATGAACGGAGGAGACCTGAGGTCAGTCACACACACTCGATGAATCATGGCCGTTCTTTAGAATGACTGTATTATTATTGCTTGTATTGTAGCCAGATGTTATTCTGGACGTTTTTGGCCTCTAATGACTGATATAGAGCAAAATCATTTGAGCTGCTCCTCCCACAAAGTTCATCTGATCTTCACCAAATTTGGTGCAGATAGTCTTTAGAACCTTGCTGATACAATAAATCACATAGATATTAGATATTCAAAAGCGTGTGTTTTAAACCCAATAAATTCACCTTGGCGACCGCTTGTATCGCGCCTATGCTTTTAGGTGCTCAGATGAAACCTAGAATGTGATCTTGAGCCCAAACGCTCAGGGCAGTCATTTCTGTGAGAGCGCCACCTACTGGTTTAATGTTAAGATTAAATCTCCTCATAACCTTTGACCCAGTAGGCCTGAAATGGCTCTTATGTACTGCATTTTTGATGATGTCATTGCCCTGCTCCACCTGTGATTGCTGGTTTCATGTTTTATTTTATTTTTAAATGTTATTTAACTTATTTTTTTCATGAATTTATGTTTTGCAGGTACCACATCTATAACGTGGATGAGAATAACCCAGGGTTTTCTGAAGCTAGAGCGTGTTATTACGCTGCTCAGATCATTCAAGGCCTGGAGCATCTTCACCAGAAGAGAATCATCTACAGAGACCTGAAACCAGAGAACGTTCTGCTAGATAATGAAGGTGAACATGATCAAGTGCATCACTCATCAACAAACACACACACACACACACACACATCTGATGGGTCGAGAGTCATTTCGGTCACACGTGTCATGCTGGTGTTTTCAGGTCACGTCCGTATCTCTGATCTCGGCTTGGCTGTGGAGCTCGCAGACGACCAGCTCAAAACCAAAGGCTACGCTGGAACTCCAGGTGAGAAAACCTTTTCCATCACGTTCAAAGATCATGAGCAAAGCTCACACTCCAAGAATCATATCTTGATGCTCATATACAGGATATGTGTACATATACAGTGGCTCAGGAGTGCTGATGCTGTGAGGTTCATTTCTAAACATGTTCACCTGTGTGTGTGTGTGTGTGTTCAGGGTTCATGGCTCCAGAGCTGCTGAAGGGTGAAGAATATGATTACTCAGTAGATTACTTCACTCTCGGGGTCACGCTGTACGAGTTCATCGCCGCCAAAGGACCCTTCCGGACTCGAGGAGAGAAGGTGATGTTTGACATTCATTCTCCAGAGGATCTTTATTAGAATAACATTTATGCATTCAGCAGATGCTTTTTATCCAAAGTGACTCATGCAGAATGCATTTTTGCTTGGAATGGAGAAAATGCATGACTCTGTTGCAGCTAATTTTAACTTGAGTGTCATGCATGAGATGTTGCAAATGACAGCCAAACATGTCCGTCTACCACAAAGCAATGGAAAATGCATTCAACTTATGCATATTATGAGTTCATGCATTGCTTGGGAATCAAACCCATGACCTTGGCGTCGCAAGCGCCGTATGATCTTCCTACAAGGGGACATTTGATGGCACTTGGTAAATATAAACCTGTGCTCTAGTGAAGCGCATGGCAGATACAAACAGATCCTGCTTACATACACTACACATGATGTAAATCTGCAGGTGCAGATGATGTAGCAGAATAATATTCATGCATTTAATTCATTTATTTAATTCACATCTGTTAGGTTTCCTCTCATCCTGTGTTTTGGTGAAGCTCATAGAAACGGAGGAACGTTTGGCACGTTAGATGGGGAGCATCTGAACATTATTTATGTCATATTTGGCCTCTCAATCATCAGCCATTTCGTGTCAACCACAAATCAAAATTTGTTAGTATTAGCCGTTAAACTTCTAACACACTTTTTATCGTAGAGCTTGAATCATTGGTCAGATGATCAGATCGCGCTGGTTGAAATGTATACTGAAAAGACTTTGATACAGCAGATCATCGTAAGTGTGAATGAAATGAACAGCAGGACATCACTTGTGGATGTTTTGTGCTGGCAATGTTTGTTTGATTCCCAGGCAGTGAATGAACTGATCAAATGTATTTTGCTTTTTTAGCTTTAATGCAGTGAGTCACTTTGGATAAAAGTATGAGCCAAATAATTCTATCATTTAGATTCGTTGTGTGACAAATGTTGTGCTGCTCAGGTGGAGAATAAAGAGGTGAAGAAGCGGATCCTGAACGACCCGGTGACATACCCAGAAACCTTCAGTGAGAACGCCAAGTCCGTCTGTGAGGGTCTGCTGGCTAAAGAGGTGGACAAGAGACTGGGCTTCAAGAACGGCACGTGTGACGAGCTGCGCACGCATCCATTCTTCAGCGAAATCAACTGGAGGAAACTCGACGCAGGTGTGAAGATGATCACAGTTTACTGCAAACACACAGCGGAATTAGGATTTAATTAACTTTACACTAGTGATCAAAAGTTTAGAATCAGTAAGATTTTTAAAATGTTTTAAAAGGTCTCTTCTGCTCACCAAATATCAAAAATGCTGTAAAAAATTTGAAATATTATTCTAATTTAAAACAGCTGTTTTCCCTGTGAATATCTGTTAAACTGTAATTTATTTCTGTGATGCGCAGCTGAATTTTCAGCATCATTACTCCAGTCTTCAGAGTCACGTGATCCTTCAGAAATCATTCTAATATGCTGATTTGCTGCTCAACAAACATTTCTGATTATTAGCAATCTTGAAAACAATTGTTGCACAATATTTGGTGAGCTGAAAAAGCCTTACTAAACACTAGTGCAGGTCCAGCAGATCTTGTCTTCCGAGTTGCACTAATGCCACACTGATGTCCTACAGGGATTCTGCCGCCTCCTTTCGTACCGGATTCCAAGACGGTCTACGCCAAGAATCTAGATGACGTGGGCGCTTTCTCCACGGTGAAGGGAGTCTGCCTGGAGGACGATGACAAGAATTTTTTCGATGAGTTTGCGTCGGGAAACATCTCCATCCCCTGGCAGGAGGAGATGATCGAGACGGGCATCTACGGCGAGCTGAACGTGTGGGGCCCGAACGGCACGGTGCCCAACGACCTGCGCCGAGAGTCCATCCTGGAGCAGCCGCCCAAATCCTCCACCTGCAGCGTCTCATAATCACAGCAGCTCTGAACTGTCAAATACAACATAGATGTACTCACAGCTTCAGCTGCTTTAAACACGTTGACATTTATTCTGAGAGCTCAGGGTGAAGGTTGAGTGTTAGTGATTATTGATCTTTTTGAGTTTATTGACCCGTAAACTGAGTTCAAGTGTTCACGCGCCGTTCTGTTTAAGCACACTTAGTGTTTAGGCTTTTAAACAGAACTGAATGAGACAGAATATCTAAGAATGAAGTATAATAACAACCGTAAGTAAAATTAACCCAATCATTTTATGTTCCGGTTAGTTTTACTGAAAATGCTTGTTAATGTTATTGCATTGGATTAAAACTTACTGACTTTACTCACACAAACATTGTTTGTCATTTAAATCATTTTCAACACAAAAGCTGTGCTGATTGTCAAAAAACAAGTTGATAAAAACATTCCCATTTTTGATGAAAATATAGCATAATGAGATTTACGGGCAAAAGCACAAATTAGGTACAAGATGATCAGTGCAGCACAAGATACTGACATTGTTCTCTGATTTGAATGTCAAACTGGACAAATGTCTCTGTGTATATTTGTGTTTTTAATCAATTACATGTGTAAAGTTCAAAAACAGGCTCAGGATTACAAATGTTCTGAATGTAGACTTTCATTTCTACAATGCACAAAAAAGTGTGCATTTCTCATTTGTACTGAATTGATTTTGAACTCTTTTCATCCTGAACTCAATGTTTTTGTCTTTGATCATAGTGTATTATTTTAATTGCTTTATTTAATGCCTTGATTGATTGTGATTACACACCATTGTTTTATGAGCCTGTCTGAGGTCGTTCACAGTACGAGCGAATGTTGTCTGAGGTCGAGCGATCGGTTAACGGGTTAGAGAATAGTCAGATGCTGTTGACTAGTCCTGCCATCGTTGCCATAAACACAAAGACGCTTCTATGCATGAATTGCTTTCTAAGTGCCCTAGCAAAGATACCAGCGGCTCTACTTTCTGAAAACCCAATTTTTATTCATGTAAAAAGCTGTAAATGTCTTTAGGTTGCATTGATTATTGAGGTACAAATCATCCTTTTGAATAATGTGATAGCTGTCATCTTTATGATTTCAAATAAATGTTTTGCCATAAATACACCTCAACTCAGTGTCTGTGTGATTTGAGAAAAATACAAAAAAAGTCACACCACTGATTTAAAGCCAGAATTCTTGTCCATTATAAGGCAGCCCGGGGCTAGTTGTCACACTTTTAGGTGGGTTTTTATTATTGAAAGTTTCTTTATATACTTTTTCACCTTTATTGCCCCCAAACACCCAAATATAAAGTTTATTTAACTGGGGCACGTTGTCACAATGGAAACCTGATATTTATTGACACTGATCTGAGAGGAATACAGGTCTTTTAAATATGAAACACTAGTAAAACCATTCTGAAACCCAAAACAATTCAAGAAACAACAAAAATGGAAAAGGAAACATCCAAAAATATCAAACGCAATTAATTAATTGTTTAAAACTACAATATATAAACCATGAAACAACAAAAACAGAAAAGGTAACATCCAAAAAAATCAAACATAATTAAGGAATTGTTTAAAATTACAACATATACCATATATGTCGCCGAGAGTAATATTCATGAGGCGTCATCTACGTACGTGCATATTCAATGAGTTCTCGTTTAAAATCAGATGGGCGGAGTCTCTCTACATTCCACCAGAAGCTCAGTGGAAATGCGCTTTTGTTATTTTCAACAGGGACCAATGAGGGCGACCGTTGATCCGCGCGTGCGCACAGACCGTCGTCCAATGAAAAATCGGTTAAAATTTTAAATCTCACCGAACGTTCAGTTACAGTCAGTCAGTCAGTCCGGGTCGTCAGTGTAGCTTTAATGGAGTAAAAATGACGGAAGAATCCGCAGTAAAAGTGTGTGTTAGGGTCAGACCTCTTATTAAAAGGTAAGTAAAGCTTTTTCTTTACTTTTTCGCGTGGAGGTAAATTTAACATTAAACAAATCTATCTAACGTTAGAGTTATTTGCTGAGACTGTTTTAACGGAAGAGCGAACCGGATTAGCCAATGACAGCATCTTAAATCAATATAAAAGATTGTTTTTGTTATATTTCTGAAGTAAACCTGTCCTGAAACACAATATGCTTAGTTCGTTCAGGTGATTTTAGTTCAAGACTCTAAAAAGAGTTTCTTATCGGAGAAATGAAGGGTTATTTTCTGATGACATCACCTTAAATCAATACAAAAGCCCGTTTCTGGTATATTTTTGAAGTAAACCTCTTCTAAAAACAGAATAGATACAGTCATATGTAACAATTATATGATAGCAATAATAATATAATTTATATTTCGCAGGTTTTACACTTTCTGACAGTCTGTTAGTCAACATGCAGCTCATAATGCATTCCTTTAACTAAAACCATTTTTTCGCAACGTTTTCTTTGCATAAAAAATAAAAAGAACATATCACCTGAGAAATAATCCCTAATGGAATTCATGTAATTTAAATTCGTTTTAATGTATAACTGATGATTTCTCAGAAACAGAAATATGTGAATCCTACATGGTTATTTGTAACAAAAAAAACTTAAATATTACTCTGGAAAGTTTAAAAATAAAATAAGTTAATTCAGATGAAAAAAGTGAGAGTTATTTCCATGCCTCAAAACATATTTATGTTTATCAACAAAATTCTACAATGAAAAATATTTGTTGACATTTGATGGTTCTCCATACACACCAAGGTCAAAATAACCTGAACATTTTAAATGGTTATATCTTAAAAATAACTGTAAAAAAAAAGTAAATGTGTATTTTAAGGGTCCTGAAGCATTTGCAAAGTTTTGTAAAACTAGTTATTATACGTTTTAATGCGTCTCATTCTCTTCCAAGTCAAATGGGATCCAAATGCATTACGAGGGTTAATGTTCTTTTTAAAGTTGATTCTCAGACCCAACAGTAATGTAATGATGATCCTGATGATTTCAGAGAGGAGTCTGAGAGTTCAGAGCCAGTGCAGCTCTACTGGAGAGCCGACAGACAGGCCATCCATCAGCTGGATGATGATGGAGCTCAAACCAAGAGCTACAGCTTCGGTGAGTCGAGCTTCGACAGATCTTCACTGACCGGTAGAGCAACGCTTTATGTTCTGACCGTGATGTGTTTCAGACCGTGTGTTCAGTGCTGAAGAGACCACCGCTCAGCTCTACCAAGACATCGCGAAACCGCTCGTCGTGTCAGCCGTTGAAGGCTATAATGGTGAGTCCAGAAATCAGAGTAATTACAATTTATTCTGACAGGTATTTGAAAGTCATGCTGGTGTAATATACATGTTGCAATACATACAAAAAAATACAGAAAATATAGCCTGTGTTTATGTAGTTTATATATGAACACAGTATACATAGATATGTTTTGCACTTAAGTATTTAATTTGCTCGGTCGGTGTTGATTCCTAATGCGTAATCTCATATTTCCAGGCACGATATTTGCCTACGGACAGACATCTTCTGGAAAGACCTTCACCATGATGGGAAGTGAGCATAACTCTGGAGTGATTCCTCTCGCCATGGCAGATGTCTTCAAAACTATTAAAAATGTAAGTGTTTGCAATCTTCCTGGTGTCAGCTCAAAACAAAACGTCTTTATTTCTGCTGCACAACAGTTGAGGTCACTTTTTAAATGATTAAAGGAATCATTCACCTAAATGTTAGTTTAGTAAATATTACATTTTCAGAAAAATAAAAATTTTAAATGTGAGCTATTCATTTATTAATCAGTGTCTTTTTTTATTCTGTATCGGTGAAATCATCCATAGTTTTATTTCTTTGCGACTTTTCAGTGTCCAAAGAAGGAGTTTCTCCTGCGTGTCAGCTATATGGAAATCTACAATGAAACGGTCACAGATTTGCTCTGCGACAGCTGGAAAAGGAAACCCCTGGAAATTCGTGAAGGAAACTACGTAAGTTGTTTGTCTTTTATTTTACTCGTACTGTGATGGTGAGTTTCAGCTCTTAACTGGTCAGCTGTGTCCACAGAAAAATGTGTATGTGGCTGATCTGACAGAGGAGCTGGTGACATCTCCGGAACAAGCCCTGTCCTGGATCACCAAAGGAGAAAGTAAAGCTCCTCTGATTGCATCACTCACTCATCCTTCACTCTGTATTTTGGTGTACTGTAAAACTTGTTTTCTTATAACTTTACTTGTACAGAAAACCGACATTATGGAAAAACCAAAATGAACCAGCGTAGCAGCCGCTCTCACACTATCTTCCGCATGGTAAGAAGTGTGATAATCAAAAGTGTTTGGAGTCAAATTTAAGATTCATCTCTAAGGCGTCTCATTTAATTTGTCTGTGTCAGATCTTGGAGAGCCGGGAGAGAAGTGACCCAGCGTCTGGTGAAAATGCTGATGGAGCCATCATAGTGTCACACCTGGTGAGTTCAAAACAAACCAGGAACTGTCTGTGTGATTTCATTCACTGATGTCATTTAGTTAAGCAGCAGTTGTTATGTTTAGTCAGTGGTTTGTTTCTTGTTCCTGTAGAATCTGGTGGATCTTGCTGGTGCTGAACGAGCGAGTCAAACGGGGGCTGAGGGTAATGTCTCTGGCTTGTTTAACACTTATAATACTTGTTTTTTTGTTTTTTTTTCCCCCAATTGAATTTTCATTTAATTACTATTTATTTAATTTTTTAATATATAAAATGGTTTGGTTCTGAGTGATCCAAAGCGTTGTGACTTTTAGATATGCAATTGGAGCAGAAAGAAATGGACTTCATTGAGTCTTAAGTGGTTATTAAAAATGTCATATTTTGACCAACCATAGGAAATTAAATTATTATTATTTTTAATATGTATTGAAATAAATCTGTATATTATCCACAATGGTTAAAAACAAACACAGGAATGGAATGAGACAATAAAACATCCAAAAATGTGAAAAAGATTAAAACGCTTTGAAATGATTTAAAAAAAAAAAAGAAAATACTCAACTTTGACATAACAGTTGGAAAATGTCTAAATGAATGTCCAAATGTATATTTTCTAAGCATAAAATGTAGAACTCTTTCTCAGCAGGTAGCTGCATTCAACTGTTTACTGTCAAAAATGACATTTATTTTTTTTGGTCTGTTCAAACCTCTCGTTTCTTCATTTCAGGAGCCCGCTTTAAAGAAGGGTGCAACATAAACCGCAGTTTGTTCACACTGGGTCAAGTCATTAAGAAATTATCTGATGAGAGTCAGAAGTGAGTTATTTCGCAACTTACAGTAGAAAGTTTTATCACAGAATCTGTTCTTGCTGTAGCTAACATGTTTCCTTTCCATCCAAAAGGGGCTTCTTGAATTACAGAGACAGTAAACTCACTCGAATCCTTCAGAACTCTTTGGGTGGCAATGCCAAAACTGTCATTATTTGCACCATCACCCCAGCCACTGTTGACGAGACCGTCAGCACCTTACAGGTACGGGAGAAGACTTTCCTTTACTGATCTGGATCGATTATGGGTAGATGTGCTGAATTTGTGTTTTTGCTGTGGTTAAAGTTTGCTAGCGCTGCAAAGCGCATGAAGAACGACCCTCACGTCACAGAGGTCTCTGATGAAGGCGCTCTCTTGAGAAGATACCGCAACGAGATCGTTGATCTCAAACGGCGTCTGCAAGAGGTGAGGATGCGGTTCAGTTGTTTATGATCATCCAGTAACATGACCCATCATCTCCTCACTCGATTGTTCTTCATCTTGTTTCACAGGTTTCCTCTGTCACACAAACAACTGCGACCGAGCGAGAGTCGCTGTGTCAGCTTCTGCAGGAGAAAGACCAGCTCCAGAGAGAGCAGGAGGACAGGATCAAGAATTTAACCAAGCTGCTAGTTACTGCCTCAAATGTCGCCCTAGTCCCTAAGGTAACAGATTTCATTACATTTAACATTAGTAAACCTCAGTGCTGGTGAAGTCCATAAATCTGATTGCTGCATTTAAATGTAAAGGTTCCTAAGAGGAGAGTGACGTGGGGAGGGAAACTGTTGAGATCTGCTCATCTCCTCAATGAAGATCTTGCCTCGTCGGAAATGAGCTTTGCAGAGCCGTACATCAAAAAGAGAAGAGCTGACTTCTCTCTGGCAGATGTGGGAGAGGGTATGACTGAGAATTATACTGCAGCAGCTGTAAACATTCTGTTACACCAAATAAAAGTGCATGAGGCAATTACTCGGTTGTAATGTTTTATTATTTTATTTTTTTTGTCCAGATATGGATGAGTTTGACAGTCGCTTTGATTTCACTGCTCTGGATGAACCCAACATGGACATGGAGATGAGCAGCATCACTGTCCGCAGCTCCTCTGAAGGGTGAGGACACTCCCTACTGTCTCAGAACTAAATAGGCTGTCTTCATTTCACAGCAGTGCTTACAAATTCATACTTGTGTGATTTCTCTCTCTGTTCAGGAGTCAGTTCTTGGACTCCCCCCGAGCGAGTGAGCTGACGGTGAAGGTGGCATCTCTAGAGCATCAGCTGGAGGCAGAGACTCGGAGTAAACAGAAAGCAGAGGAGATGAGCGCTGAACTCCAGCTGAAGATCTCTGAGCTGCAGAAGAAGCTGGAGGATCAAGCCGCACCTTCAGAGGAAGAGAAGACCGTCTCTGAGCTGGAGAAACAGATGGAGGCACTGCAGAGTCAACTGGAGACGGAGGTTCAGGAGAGACAGAAGGCTGAGGAGAGAAATTCCTCACTGGAACTGAAGGTGGCAGAGCTGGAGAAACCTTCAGAAGCTCTCCTGCGCGCTCAGCACATGTGCGAACAGGTACAGTCAACTTCTGTGTTATATTTGAGGTTGGATTAAGTTTCATACAAGGTGCTTGAAAATAGCAGTATCCTTGAAGAGGTAAAATTAAAAGTTAAATTATTGAACTTTTGCTTTCTCTTTCTGACCATGATTGATTTAAAAAATTGTGTTGTGTGTTCAGCTGAGAAAAGATCTGGAAGAGGCCATTCAGCTCTGCGAGACTGTCGGATTTGAGAAGGTGAGTGCAGCATCCTGCATCTATTTTTCTTTGGCTTGTCGAATGCTCTCTTTCTTTTGGAAATGCTTCATGTTACAGTAGTAAAATGTTTTTTTTTCTTTTTATTATTATTTTGTTGAAGGATGCTGTCATTGCTGAGCGAGACCTGATCAAACACACGCTTCAGCTGGTGAATGAAGATCTGGAGAGTCTGAAGGCAGAGAAAGACTCACTTCAGAAAGATAAAGATGCTCTGCAGAAGGACATTGATGAGAGGAAAGATGCAGATGAGTTTGAGAAACTGGAGCAGGAGAGCAAAAGAGAGTATGAGGTGATCAGAGCTTTATTACAGACAATTATCACTTGGATTCTGTTTTCCAAGACATGTTATTCATTTTCTTTCTTCTGTTGATAATCCGTGTCTTGCAGATCATAATAAGCTTTTAATTTCTCTTTGCACAGAGAGAACTGGAGGCTGAAAACTCCAAACTGCAGCAGGAGTTAAAACAATCAGAAGACATGATCCAGAAACTGAAGGTTTGTCACTTTGTTTGTCATGTAGATGTGCTCAGCGATGCTCTTAAAGACCAAACTTGTGTAAAGGTGATACATGATATCACTGTTGTTCTCCATAGGCTGAGCTGGTGACAATGTCATCAGAGCTTCAGAAGAAGACAGACCTGAACACTGAGCTACAGAGTTTTGTATGTTACTGGTTGTGTAATGTGGATTTTCAATGTCTGATGCTGTTCTGTGTTGTTGGTTTCATCTTCATTATGCTCGATTGCATTCTGCAGAGTGACAAGGATCTTGTCCAGGAAGTGACACGGCTTCGGCGTTCTCTTGATGATGCCGAGTGTCTCAGTTTGGAGACCAAGAAAGAATGGGCCTTCCTGCGGAGCGAGAACATTTCGCTTAAAGAGAGAGACGTGAGTAGAAGAGAGCGGTGGGAGAGATGAGGGTGTGTGTCATGAGGAGTGGTTTATGTGATTCTGCTCTTCTCAGGTAACCCTGACTACAGACCATGAGAAGATGGAAGCTGAGGTGAAGATGCTTCAGGACAAGCTGGAGCAGGAGAAGTCTCGCTTTAAGAAGATGCAAACGGATCTTCAAAAAGAACTAATGTGTGCCTTCGATGAGAACACCAAACTGACTTCTCTGCTAGATGGAAAAGTGCCAAAAAGTAAGTGAAGAAACATTAGAGACGGACTCCATGATATAAAATCTATGTAAAATCTAAACAGACTGTATATATGCGCTGTAAATTTATGCATCTAGTTGAACTGTGAACAATTCACAACAATCATTAAAACATTGGAAATGCTGATGTTTAAGCCAAATTGAACCAGCCTTAAGGGGTAGTTTCTTCTCAAATTCAGTTGCTGTTTACTCAACCTCATGTCATTCCAACTTTCGTTAATCTTTGGAACAAAAAGTTCTGATTTTTTTTTTTTTGTCCAATAATTAAAACACAGCTTTATTCATTTTCAAGCTTCAAAACAAACTTTAAATGTAGTTATTTTGTTTATTAAAGTTTGTTACATTTGATGTTCCCTCTTCACAGATCTGACAGATAATCTTACGTTGGAGAAAACTGTATCTGACTTGCGTAAGGAGCTTGATCAGAGCCACGAGAGGGAGCAGTGTCTTCAGAGTAAGATGGAAGTGTTGGAGACCCTTCCTGTCAAAGTGGATGAGCTACAGAAACATGTTAGAGGAACTGCATCACATCTTTGCTAGCTTTCTTTGTTTTTTGTGTCTATGTGGCTAAATCTCATCCATTTTGGTTTCTCAGGTGTGCGGTCTGTCAGAAGAGCTGTGTTCTGTTAGAGAGGAGAGAGACGCTTTGATATCCGCTCAGTCCAGTTTGAACGAAGATCACCGGAGACTGAAAGACGAGACGTCTACAGCTCAGGATCAGCTGCTGAAGATGGAGAGCGATCTGGTTGACGCTCAGCTGAAGGAAGCAGAACTGATCCAACAGCTCACAGAGACGTCAGAACGGCTCCAGAGCATCCAGACGGATCTCCAGCACGTCACGCAGGAGAACAGCACACTGCTCGCGTCATTAGAAGAGGCCACGCAGAAGGTCCGTTCACTCTTTACACTACACACAGTCCCACTAACAAACAAATTTGTTAATAAAGCTCAAGAAGCAGCGCTCCGGATGTTTATTGAACACGGCAACAAAGCCGAGATGACAGCCGCCGCATCTGAGTCTTTGTCTGTCTGGGCAGCCATACTTATAACTTATTGTTATTATCTGTCTTTTCAATCAAAAAAGTGATTTGTCCTCTGATTGGTTGGTCTTTGCTACAATTCTTTTTTTTTTTTTTTTTTTTTTTTTTTTTCTTTTTTCTTATATAACTTTTTTTATTGTTCAACAGTCAAACGTCAAAACTTAAAAACTGTCACAGTATTCAATATTCCCCTTTCCAATCAGTTTTGCTACAATTCTTACTGCTCCTGGTTTACTTTCAAATGGTAGAATCCTAGTAGTTTGAACCATTTTCTTAGTAACTTTAGTCTCACACTCCCCCTAGATGCAGGTGTCCTCATGGGCCATTCATCATACTTGTTTTATCATCCTTGACACATTCTTGAATCATCTAGAGTTCAAACTAGTTGCCAAATGGAAAGCACCGTACTTGTCCATTAGAGGGCACCTAAAACTTACAATCTGTATGAAGACAACCAATGTTGAGGCAATCATCAAAACAATCACCGTATATTGATTATAATTATAACCATATATGTTTTCAAATAAAATTTCACAACACCACCAGCACGAGTGATTTAACACTGTTTTTACTGTTTGTCAGTCGGGGCAGTTGAGCGCAGAGCTGGAGTCTGTTTGCGCTGAGAGAGATGTGCTTCTGTCTGAGAAGATGGAGGAAGTTCAGAGCGACCCGGATGAGATGGAGAAGCTACGACACGCTATCAGCTCGATAACTGAAGAGCGAGAGCAGCTCCAGGAGATTCTGCAGGGCCTGAGAGACGAGAGAGACCAGCTCAAGAGGGACATGGAGGAAAATGTGGAGATGGTGAGCGCTTATTCCTGCACCATGATGATCTTAGTTGACATCAGATCCTTTTTAAACTTTAATTTTACACCGCAGATGATTGAGACTCAAGCAGAGCTGAGAGAGGCTCAGGAGAAGGTGAAGGAACTTCAGGGAAAACTTCACAACCTGGAATCACAGAGAGTTCAGATGGTCGACCAACATGAGGACCAGAAGAACGGTGAAGATGGACAGCTGGATACACTACAAGATCAGGTGGCTGAGTAGTTTGACAAAATTCTCCTGTGGAATGTGTAGTTACATCTGCTTTCAGTTATTTAAATGCTCAATGTTAACATGTTATGTTTATCTGCAGATAAAGCAGCTGACAGAAGAGCTCAGCGCTGCTGTTGGTGAGAACGAGCGTCTGCTGTCTGAGAGATCGGACCATCATGAGCAGTCAGACGTGATGGAGAAGATGAAAGCAGATGTCACAGCTTTAACAGAAGAGAGAGATCAGCTTCAGGAGAGACTACAGCAGCTTGAAAAAGACGATGTTCAGATGAAAGCACATCTGGAAGAGAAAAATGATATGGTGAGGAAAAATAGTCATCACTTTGAACTACACCAACACATGTAGGAGACATTCGTTCAGACAATCTCCTGGTCGCGTTTTGCACAAGACCACAAGAATAACTTATTTTTTTTTTATTGTTTCTTTTACCTTCATGTGTGCATTAATTTTTCTTTAGTTTTTATTAATTCTCATTATCTCTCTCTAGATACTCATGACTACTGTCCTGTCTTACTGACAGTGTTGGTGTTTTCTAATTTCAACAAAAATGCTTTAGATAAAATAGTTTAATGCATGTGGTATTTTTGCATTTAAGTAACAAGAATGAGTGAAGATTTTTTTGATACAATTATTTGTTGTGGGTTTTTTGTTTTTGTGTGCTTGGGCGAAGCAAGAACTGATCTAAAAATTAAACCAAGAGCAACAATCTGAACTTGTACTTAATATGTACTTGTATTTTGCATTTACAGTGCTGGTATGAAGGCTATTCAGAAACAATCATTTGGTGTATCGTGCAACTAAGTTCATTAAACTGTGCAATGCAAGTAAAATGTGAATCTGTTTTGTTTCAGATTCTGCAGATTCAGTCCGAGTTGCAAGAACAGCAGCAGCGTTTGAACCAAGAACAACCAGATTCCAGTGAGGAGAACAACGCTCAGATACAGCAGGTTTGTGACTGACTTTCTTCAACATGGATGTGATTGTGCAGTTTAATTCACACTCACCTTGGTGTACCATATTCTGCAGATCCAGACACTAAAGGAAGAGCTTGAGACTTTATTAGAGCAGAGAAACCAGCTGACATTAAACCTTCAAGAGGCATCTCAACAGGTGGGATATCAGCTGGAGAAAGTAGCTGCATGTGATGCCACTCATAAACCCTGTAAAAATATTTGCTGTTTCTTAGGTGTGCGGTCTGTCAGAAGAGCTGCGTTGTGTTAGAGAGGAGAGAGACGCTTTGATATCTGCTCAGTCCAGTTTGAACGAAGATCATCAGAGGCTGAAAGACGAGACGTCTACAGCTCAGGATCAGCTGCTGAAGATGGAGAGCGATCTGGTTGACGCTCAGCTGAAGGAAGCAGAACTGATCCAACAGCTCACAGAGACGTCAGAACGGCTCCAGAGCATCCAGACGGATCTCCAGCACGTCACGCAGGAGAACAGCACACTGCTCGCGTCATTAGAAGAGGCCACGCAGAAGGTCTGTTCACTCTTTACACTACACACAGTCTCACTGACACCAGCACAAGTGATTTAACACTGTTTTTATCATGTGTCAGTCGGGGCAGTTGAGCGCAGAGCTGGAGTCTGTTTGTGCCGAGAGAGACGTGCTTCTGTCTGAGAAGATGGAGGAAGTTCAAAGCAACCCGGATGAGATGGAGAAGCTGCGACACGCTATCAGCTCAATAACTGAAGAGCGAGAGCAGCTCCAGGAGATTCTGCAGGGCCTGAGAGATGAGAGAGACCAGCTCAAGAGGGACCTTGAAGACACTAATGGGATGGTAAATGCTGAGTTCAGCTGTAGAGTTTTATATTAGTAAGTGATAAAGTAAGGTCAGTGTCTAAAGAAGTGTTTTCTCAGCTTATGCAGGTTCAGCAGGAACGCAGCGGCCCACAACCAGAGACACAGCATGATGAACTCCTCCAGCAGGTAATCAGAGACCTTCACGAGCTCTTGATTTGGAGCACATCACATACTGATGATCATGGGTTTTTGATAACGTGTGAATTCTCTCACAGATGCAGCAGCTTAAAGAGGAGCTGGACGCTGTGAATGAGGAGAAGAACCAGTTAAAATCTGATCTACAGGAGAATGTCGAAATGGTGAGATGGAAATGGTTTGAAAGGAATATGAGGAACAGAGCCACTAAGTAACTAAGTGTCCAATTAAATCAAAACATTCCTTTTTTTTTTTTTTTTTTTTTTTCCCCAAATGCAGATGATTGAAAATCAAGAGGAGTTGAGAGGAGCTCTTGAGAAGGTAAAAGATCTTCAGAACACCGTTCAAGAGCTGGAGTCTCAGCGAACGCTCTTGGAGTCTAAAATGCAGGACTCTGAAAACACATCACAGCAGCTGCAGGAGCTTCAGGATCAGGTAGATCATGTGAACGATTAACATGGGCTGGCAGTATTGACGCAAGAGTCACAATTCTGTAGACAAGTAACAGGGCTTCACGCTTACTTTTCTTTTTAGGAGCACTTGTGCACAGTTTTTAGGAGCACACTCAATTTTAGAAGCTCCTTCTAATCAATAATCAAAAAATCAGATCAAAAATTAGCTTTCCCATTACAAGGTGATATTTGACTCAAAGTGATTTACAGGGGAATTTTGTTATCTTTGTAATGGCACTTTTCCATTTCACTTTATTAAAGGAAATCATGTTTTGTCTTTTTTTTTTTTTTTTTTTTTTTTTAAGCTTTTTAAAATTTAATTAAAACAACAGAATAAGAATAAGTTACCAATCAAATGAAATCAGTATTGACAAAATTTGTACTACAGAGGTGCACAGAAGAACACAAAAGTGTCTTGTAGGTGTATTTTCATATGTTGAATGTGGCTCAGGGGTGGAATGAGTGCAGTCAAATTCATAAATTCATGTTTTAAATATAACATTTTGAATACAGAAATATTAAATGATTTAAATATATGAAAAGATACTTTAAAAATGAAACAAACTGCCAGTAGGTGATGGAAAGTCACTGATTTAATTACTGAATCATTCATTCATTTGATTCGTTCAAACAGCTGATTCATTCAGGAATAACGCAAGTGCCTGTCTGTCTTTATGAATGGGAAATTGAATCATTGACTCACTAGATTTGTTTAAAAACGCATGTTCATTCATAAACAAAACAGTGCTGTGTATGAATGGAGATGTGCAGCGGCTCAGTTGTGACTTGTTTCAAACTATTTTTGATGACAAAATGGAGCAAAATAAGGCGATAGTGTTATAGTCAGACTTAATATTAACTTCTTGTTTATTTAATTGTATTAAATCACTATTTCATTTACAAACTCCCTTAAAAATTATTAAAAGCTGTCACTCATCTTAGTTCATCGCAGTCTCACAAAGTTCCATTTATAATGAATGAAGCTCTCTACACTACACAATCAATCTCTTATTTACAGTCTCTCTACACTTTATGAAAGAATTGGTGAGAGATGTCTGTGATTATTTTACTCAACGTTGCAAACACGTAGAAAACTTTGAAGCTCCCCTCAGCGGGAACACAAATATGCTGTTCGGGTCAGTCGCTCTGATGCTCCTAAATATTTTTTTCGTAGTTGCACAATGTAGTTTTTAGTCCCAAATGGTCACACTGTAGAGCCCTGGTAGCTCGATAATCATTACTGGTGCAAAAAATGAGGACTTCAGAACAAATACAAACTGTATATCCTGTTTGACCTCCACAGGTAAAGCAGCTGAGAGAGGAGTTAGAGAGCGTGTGCTGTGAGCGAGAGCGTCTGCTGTCTGAGCGCTCCATGAACACACTCAATGACACTGACGTGATGGAGCAGATGAAGGCCAACATCAGCGCTCTGACGGAGGAGCGAGACCAGCTCCAGCAGATGCTGCAGGGCCTCAGAGACGAGGTGGAGCAGCTGAGGAGAGAACAGCAGGATGGAGACCAGACGGTAAAAATGACAACCAGGGAAATTTAATTGCATCCTGGAGCAGAAAATAGCTTCTACGCATCTGCATACGAATTTAGTCACATTATACTTACAGTGGATTTTAAAATATCCCACCTCTTACACTTGTGGGAGCAAAACCATCTGAACAAGTATTCCCTTCATTCAGATAGTCCAGTTGAGGTCAGAGCTCAAGTCCGTCTGTGCCGAGAGAGACAGTGCATCGTCTGAAAGAACCAGAGACATGGAGGAGATGAGCTCCAGAATGAGTGCTGTGACTGAGGAGCGAGATCAGCTCCTGGAGACTCTACAGCGGCTCACAGATGAGAGCGAGCAGTTCAAGAGAGAACAGCAGCAACAGGACGAGATGGTGAGACGCTTTTCAGCGCAGTTCCTCTCCATTCCTGTCTCCTTTCAAATGTAAATGACAATTCTCTCACGATTCCCAGCTGGTCCAAGTTCGTGAGCAGCTCCAGACGGCCTGTGCCGAGAGAGACCATCTGCTGTCTGAGAAGAACAAGAGCGATCTGGAGAACACGCTTCTAGAGGAAGTGCAGACCAGCCTAGCCTCTGTCACTGAGGAGAGAGAGCAGCTCCTGGAGATCCTGAAGGTCAACAGAGAGGAGAAGAACCAGTTGAGGAGAGACCTGGAGGAGAAGGAAGAGACTGTGAGTGATTTAAATCCTGCTTTAATAATGGGCAGTTTTGACTTAAAGGGATAGTTCACCCTAACATGCAAATTATTTACTCACCCTCATTTTGTTCCAAACCTGTATGAATTTCTTTCTTTTGTGGAACACAAAAGATGATATTTGTGACCCTTTTGTGAGTCTTAAGTATCACGGGTACTTTTGTAGCAATAGCCACAAATACATTGTATGGATCAAAATGATCAGTTTTTCTTTTACGCCAAAAATCATTAGGATATTAAGTAAAGTTCATGTTCAATGAAGATATTTTGTACATTTCCTACTGTAAATATATTAATTCTTGATTAGTAATATGCATTGCTAGGTGAATTTTTTTTTAAATTTTTTTTTTTTTTTTCCCCCCTTATTTTTATTTTTATTTTTATTTATTTATTTAGTTTTTTTTTAATTAATTTTTTTTTGCACCCTCAGATTCCAGATTTTCAAATGGTTCTATCTTGGCCAAATAATGTCATCAATGGAAAGCTTATTCATTCATTCAGCATTCAGACGATGTATACATCTCATCTCAATTTCAAAAAATCTGACTGGTTTTGTAGTCCAGGGTCACATTTTGAAGAGTGACTGTAACCAGTTCAACAGTAACAGTTTTGGTTCCCTTTGACTTCCATAGTATTTTTTTGTCCATACTATGAAAGTCAAGTTCCCAGCATTCTTCAAAAATCATCTTTACATTCTGCAAGTTTGGAACAATACAAGGTTGAGTAAATGACAGATTTTTTTTTTTTTTTTTTTTTTTTTTTTGGATTGAACTGCCCCTTTCATGGCATTTCATGAACCTTCAAGTGGATTTTGTCATTCAGATCTGTAGCTTATTTTACAACATAGCCAGAAATGTTTTTCAGTTTTCACTCCAATTTTTTTTTTTTCCTCCCTTAAATTCATGAATCGCCCTTATATGATCTCATTTTTTTCTTATCAGTTGCTGCAGCTACAAGAAGAGCTTCTGTCGTCTTCTGCAGAGAAGGATCGGCTGCATTCTGAAAGAACCGAAAAGCAGCAGGAGAAGCTAGCAGAGCTGAAGACGGCTGAAGCTAACATCACCGCTCTGACTGAAGAGAGAGACCGGCTGCTGGAGACACTGAAGGGTGTGAGAGACGAGAGAGAGCAGCTGAAGAGAGACCAGCTGGAAAAGAGCGAGATGGTAACAGAAACTTCATGCACACCACCAGCTCCTGTTCTGCAGAATGTGTTTCAGATCTATAGTAGAACATTTCTCTGCTGCTTTACAGATGGTGCAGTTGAGACTGGAGCTGCAGTCAGTTTGTGCCGAGAGAGATCGCCTGATGGCAGAGAGAGATTCTGCATGCAACCAGTCCAGCTCGTCCACCAGCATGACATGTCTGAGTGAGGGAGGAGACCTTCAAGAGATCCTGCAGGGTGTTCGAGAGGTAATAGCACATGGGTGGTGTCTTTCTAAATGACTGAAAAGGGTAGAGGTGGTTTACTCATTTAAATCTTTCTCTTCAGCTGATCCAAGTCCAAGGAGAGCTCAAACAGAAGAAACATCAAGTGTCTGGTCAGATGAGTCCAACAGAGAAGCAGAAAGCCCAGCTTGAGCAGGTGTGTAACTGTATGTGCAATCTTGTAAAGCAAGAGAGCACATAGTACATACAGGGTTTCTGCAAATGTTCAAGTTGTAAGGCATTAAAAGGTCTTAAATCAGATAAAAATGCATGGGTAACTTCCATAGCATGGTTTCAAAACATTATGGAAGTCAGTGGGAATGGAAACTGCTGGTTACCAGTATTCTTCAAAATATCTGCAAATATTGTTAATGGAATAAAAAGTGGAAGCAAAGTCGATTCCTTATGATTCCCATTCCTCATGATGTGTTTTATTTCTTTGATCTTGTCCAGATTCAAGCTCTCAGTGAGGAGATGGAGTCTCTGAGGAGTCAGAGGGTGGTGCTCAGGAAAGACCTTCAGGAGGCGGCTGCGACTGTGAGGCTTCATGTCATCACTGTAATGTCATCTAAGCTCCACACAACATGTTTCTGACTATTTAATTTTTCCCGTAGTCTAAAATGTATCAGGATTTGCTGCACGTTACTAAGGAGGAACTGAAGCAACAGCAGAAAGAGAACACAGAACTGATGGAGCAGAGTGCTGTGAAAGAAGCTCAGCTTCAGCAGCAGGTGAGTGCTGTTAGACGCGGGTTAACAACCGTACATACAACCACTGAATGCTTAAACGCTTAATCTCTTACTTGTTCTCCTCTCAGCTGAGTCAGATGAGTGAAGATCTCTCAGCTTTACGAGACCAGCACAACACAGACATCCGAAACCTCCAATCAAACCTCACCTCACTTACAAAAGAGAAGGATGAACTCCAGAACATGCTGAAGAGAACCAGAGAGGAGGGAGAACAACTGAGACGGGATCTTCAGAAGAGTGAGGAGACGGTAAGCTTGTTAATCATCTCTATGGCGCATCACGGTCATTTTAGTTTGCGCTGCTCACAGCCATGAAAGCAGATCGTTTCTTAAAGTGATTTATTGTTTCTTTAGAGAAACCAGCTGACAGAGGAGCTCGAGTCTCTCCTGGGCATGAAGGATCAGCTGGAGAATGATAAAACCCATGCTGAGCACGTCCTTGAGTCTTTAAGAGACGTCACGAAAGAGAGGGATCAGCTCAAACGAGAACTAGAGGGAAAGATAGAGAAGGTGAGGGCTTAATATCTAACATCAGAGATCAGCTCATTTGTAATTCATTTTAGGTTTTTATAGTAGAAAATTTATTATCATTAAATTCTTAATTTTATAAGAAGTGAGTTTTCATCGCAGCTGTTTACTGATTCTTTAGCACGTTTCTTTATGCAAAAAGCAGGTTATAAGCCTTTTTTGTTTTTCTCACAGCGTTCTTAGCACTGTATGGCATTGCCTCAAGGACGTTTCCAAAAATAAAAGAGATTTTTTTGTACAGATTTTATGTGCGCACAAAAAAAAAAAAAAAACATTAAACTTGGCATATAGGACAATGCACACTGATCCACCTATTGTGCCATCAGCCCATTTCACAATGTGGTTTCTTGGCCTCCACAAAGTACGCATTGAAAAGACCTGAGGGTTTGAAATATTGAATACTGTCCTAACGAAAGCCAAACTCTAAACACTTTTTTACAGTACCAGACTTTTTTTTTATAGACCCTTCAACTTGGCAAATTTTGTGCCATCAGCCCATTTCCTGTCATGGTTTCTGTGCTGCCACAGAGGATTTGATAAATTGGACATTATGCTGTGATATTAGAGATACTACCATGAGAAAAGCCAAATTTTGAGCAAGCAGATCTCTAATTCATGTGCATCCATGCTCTCGCTTTATTAAGGTGGCAGTGTTGCCATAAGAAAATGGGTTGTATAAACCTAGAAATTGTAATGCGTAAGCATGCAAAAAAAATCCCACGCTCATGTGAATTGTTTATCGAGGGCACTAAGGTTTTTTTTTTTTTTTTGGTGCATGTAAAAAGTCTGTATGTTGTCACTGAGAAAATACATGAAAAAAAATATGAAAATGAAAATATTTACAGATGACTGTACTATATGCAAAATATAAAACTGAAAATAATGCTTAATATACCATTTATGTTAAATATGGTCTGAAAATCTACTGAAGGGTTTAGAAATTTGAGTCTGGAAAAGTATGGAATTTTTTAAATGGAAGATGTGTAGGAACACTGTCCAATATACCGGTCAGCAAATGTTTGCTAGTGTTAATTTTGTCGTCATACTCCACAGCTGACGCACATTGAATCAAAAGCAGAGCAGCTGGAAAAGCAGAAGATCCTGCTGGAATCTGAAGTCCATTCCCTTAGTCAGGTGTGTCTCTCTTTCATTTTCTAACCCAGAATGACCAGTTCCTGCAGCATGTTTTTAAAGCTGAGTGTCATTGTGTTTCAGTCTCTCATTGAGGTGAACTGCAGCGTGTCTTCTGATCAGAGTAACCTACAGTCCAAACACACATCTGCACATCTGATTCCTGAGATTGACGCGTCTACTGAGAAGCTCCAGGTAAATGATGGTGTGTGTGGTCTTATAAAGATTGTTTGACCCTTCTTCAATAGTCTGACGTGAGGTTTTCTTCCATGTGAAGGCGGCCTTTGCGAAGCTCCAGCTCATCATCGACCGTCCCACTGATGCTTTAGTCGAAGTGAACCGTGACGAATGGGCCGTGATCTATCAGCTGGTGCGGTTCATTCCAAAGGAGCAGAGAACAGTCCACTATATACACACGAAGAAAACAACCAGACTGAACCACGTGCTGATCAAGATTGCGGTAAGAGTCAGCAAAGATGCAAATCACAACGACCACCATCTCATCAGGGGATGTTTTGTGAAGTTAAGAAATTCTAACATAAGGAAAAAACATTGTAGGAGACATACAGGAGACTGGCACAGCGCTACAAGACGCACTTTGAGACGGAGGTGCAGCGTGACGTGGCCTCGTTCGAGGAGTCTCGACTGCAGGACCTCCTCATGCTCACGGCTCAGTCTCCGTCACGGGCTTTCCGAGCGCTCCAGGATGACTTCCAGCAGGTCTGGGATCAGAGACTGACACATCTGTTGGAAAGACGGCAGCAGTACCTGCAGGTATGGTCATGTTTATTCTTTAGCAACGCTGGTAACATTTGCTCCAGAAAATCTAGTCAGTAAATAATTTTTGCAATTTTGACGTTTGTATTTTGTAATTGAAAGTTTGCTTTTGTAACATTAACACTATTAAACACTATTGAAAGAGTCTGTATTGTCTCAAATGCTATAAATGTGACAACTGTGTTTGTCAGTGTTACTTTCTAATACTGACGTGTCTTATTTTTGTTTGATCAGACGCTGGAGGCTGGTCTAAGGTTTCTGGAGGACGGTTTAGCCAAACACGCAGTGATGGTGTCAGAGGAGCATCAGCACAGAACCCGTGAGCTGGAGCAGCTCAGATGTCTGCTGGGATCTCCTCAGACCGCTGCTATCGTACAGCTGCACGAGAGACAAATCACTCGCCGCACCAAAGCGACCGACCATCTGAACACGTTTTATTTTGTAAGCGATGCTTGTGTTTTTAAAATGGTGTTGTGTGTTTTTGTTCTGCACCTTTCCTGACCCTCAGTGCTTGTCAACAGGCTCTGTTGGATCAATGTGAGACTGCAGCCTCACCCCTCAGGTCGGCCTCTGCCGAGTCTGAGCAGCGGCTGGAGGATCAGAGAAGAGAGACTTTAACTCTGCTTCAAGGCCAACACGGCACCCTGCCCAAAACTGAGGCTGAGCTTCTGCAGGACTATCAGCGCGTGTCACTGCAGCTGCAGCAGACACAGAAACAGATGGAGGTGCGGAGAGCTGTTTGTCTCAGTGACAGTGTTATACAGGCTTAAATCAGCATCAAATGGAATTTTTTTTTTTTTTTTTTTCCAAGTGCATCTAAGTGCAAAAGCATTTTTATCCAAGCATGCATTTTCTTTCTTTTTTTATCCTTGTACTTTTCAATGCTAATTATCATAACTGATTTCATTTTGGTGATGCAGGACTTTTCTCCAATCATTTAGTGCACATAACCTTAGATCCACCATTTCATTGTCTTTAAAGTCATTCTGAAATGGACTCACTTGTGAGAAGAGTTTTATTTACATTGACTTAGTGATTTGTTACAGTACATGTTTGTAAGAGCATCCAGACACTGAGTTAAACATTGTTTGTCTGGCAGGAGATTCAGGCGCAGATGAAGGAACTGAAGGTCCAAGCTGACACCTCAAATCTTCAGCTCCAGGAGCTCAGTGTCCAGCTGAAGGAGAAGGAAGTCCTCATTCAGAGCTTGCGAGACAAACTTAAACAGTCAGAGGTGGGTTAATAGTTAATATTTTTGCTTGTCATTAGATACGTGAGGTTTTGGTTCATAAAAAGGAAGCAGAAACATGCTGAGAGCCGTGCAACACATTTTAGTTCACCTGCACCTAGGCCTGGGCAATATGGGCAAAAAATTATCACAATTTTTTTTCATATCAGTCGATATTGATAATTATCACGATAAATATTTAAAGGGTGGTTTTTTTTTTTTTTTTTTTTTGTTTTTTTTTTTCTACAATGTGAATGTTGAATTCTGTACCCCTTTTTTTTTTTTTTTTTTTTTTTTTTTTTTTTTTTTTTGGTCATTTGTCATCATTTTTCCTTAAAATAAATATCTTAATAGGGAAAAAAAAATATTTCTTAGTTCTGCATGTTCTGAGTATTATTGTTTCAAATCAAGATAGGTTTGTGTTCCCTGATAATATTATTAATATAATAATATAATAAAACCACAAATACAGCACCTTAACACCATGGTAAAATTGTAATATGGTTTCTAGGTATTTGTATGAAAAACAGTCTAAATACATTTAGTATAAGTGCATAAACGCTATAGCTTAATCACAAAAATACTGTAATTATATTCCATTACTCCTCCTTCAATACAATTAATACATGTCTACATTAATAATATAATAAAATTTGACATGCATACCCACATCTCTGACACAATACCACTGTGCAGTTAGTGCTACTGCGGTAAATCTAAGGTAAATGATGGCGATTTGTAGATTAAAAAGCCTTCTGACTGTGTGGTTGTGCACAGCTGTTTCATCTGACTTTAAACCTAGTAACTGGTGTTCGTCACTGAATCCAAGTGCTTCACACTGGATCTTACAGCGCTAATTAGTGATCAAGTCTCATCTGCTGTAGTTTGCGCCGTGCCGCTGTTTGAACTTTGATCCGAGCGGATAAGCGGTCTGAGTGTTGTGCTTCAAATGACTAGCGCTGTTGTTCAGCCTTTGCCGCATAAACATTATATTGAACTCCTGTTATCGTTTATCGAGGAAATTTCTAATGCGCGATAATTATCATTATTGATTTATCGTCCAGCCCTACATGCACCATAGCCAAGCTTTTCCTAACGAATTCTGAATTTGTTTTGTTTTTGTTTGCCATTTTGTGTGACTGAATGCAGTTCTTAATGCAATAATGCTTGATTTTCTCGTAATTTGTCCTGCAGATTCTGGCTAAGAGGAGCATGACACCAGAAGCTGCTGAATTCGCCGCCCTGAAAGACAAACTTGTCAAAATGGAGCTGGATCACATCGCAGTCACCACAAGACATGAGAAGGAGTACGTGTGCCGTCCCACCGCTGAAATAAGCCCGTTTATGAGCCGCTGAAGTGTGGGAAGAGTGTTTAATGTGTTTCTGTGATTGTTTCATTCTAGAGTCGCACAGATGACCTCCATGTTGGAGCACAGAGCCGACGTCATCCGCAAGCTGAAAGAGACTCTGAGGCAAATGCAACAGGACGATGAACAGTCATGTAAGACAAGATTACACTCAACGTGGAGCTGAACTGACAAACGATTGATTACATACTGTACAATCATTTAATCCAGTGATTGCATGGTGAAAGTGCTGTTTAGTGA
The DNA here is from genome assembly GCF_022985175.1 of Labeo rohita. Taxonomy (NCBI): domain Eukaryota; kingdom Metazoa; phylum Chordata; class Actinopteri; order Cypriniformes; family Cyprinidae; genus Labeo; species Labeo rohita. The sequence goes on along the minus strand of NC_066869.1, from coordinate 49,977,868 downwards.
TTATGGTGACGTTTTTCTGTCGAATATCCTTAGTTATGAGTCATTAATAAGAGCAGAAACGTGAATTAAGAGTGTTGATGTGACTTTCAAAGCGTTTTATGCAAATCTGGTGCTCATTTCTTACCACTGGATTTGTGTAAATGTCTTCCACAGTCGCAGACACCGATGACTTCGACCTTAAATTGGGCACAAACAGCAGAGCGGTCACATCCGTCAAAGAGAAGAAAATGGAGGAGCTGCAGAAGAAGAACGCTCAGTTTGAGAGGTGAATGCACTGAAACATCACGTCACGTTTCTGCTGCGGTCAGCACATGTGCTCCAGACACGCTGGGAGACGTCATGAAGTCATGACATTAAATGTTGCATGTGCTGCAAAACACGAATATCTTCCTTAGTGTTTTTGTCTTGTTTTCCAGTACAAATATCTCAACGGTCTTAAATCGAGACAGATTTAGTAGAGAAACACAATGATAAAATAAGTCTTGTTTTCTGGGAAACTGAACAAAATGAAGTGAGTTTATAGTTGGAGGATCAAATATCTGTCAATGGGGAATAAAAACTGGTTTTTACTTTTTGATTGAAGTTCATTTTTCTGAGCCCGTTGCCAGATACCTGTTCATGTTTTAATCATAAACTTCATTTTGATCAATTTCTCAAAACAAGACTTGTCATTTTGCTTCTCCAGTAAATGTCTTGATTTATGAACCTTAACAAACAAAAATACTGAGGAAGAGCATCACTTGTTTTGCAGTGTGATCAGAAGGTACTGTAAAAGATGTCCATATTCTAGTGTTTGTGACCAGAAATTAAAAAGCAAGGAGATCTGCTGGAAGTTGTATTTTCAAACTTTGAAGTGTTGCTAATATAGGAAATTCACATTTAGAGACCATATTGATGTATTGTTCTCTTCAGCTTATTCCTTACATTTTCTTTGTATGGTCTTAAAAAGTCTTGAATTTACATTCCCCTGTGTCTATTGCGCATTTATCATATGTTTGTGACATGTAGTCTGGTGAGCAAGCAGCAGGAGGAGATCAACAAATGGAAGCGTCGAGCGTACAAGATGAAGGAGAGCAAGCGTGACGCTCCGTGCACCCCAACCAAACGGCATCCTCCTCTGACCGAGACCGAAGTCAACTCGCCGAAGAAGGCGTTCCTGGACTCCCCGAAGAGCAAGTTCTTCGACGTGCGCTCCAGCGTTCCCATCACCCTCAACCATCCCACACAGTTCTTCGATAACTCCAGTCTGGGGACGGTGTCAGGTACGTGAGCGCTGCGTCTCGTGTGTTGTCTCATACGGTCACAGGCAGATCAGTTACTGTGAGTGTTTTCATGTTAGAGGTTTCCTGTACGCCGGCCGAGCCCGTCGTGGAGTTCTCAGACAGTGATGAAGAGGGTAAATGCACGTGTGGGTTTTACGGGTGCTGTTTATCACTAACACACTCCAGTGCTTTTGGGACACGGTGGTTGTGTTTTGTCTTGGAGAACTTTGACTTTCAGTGTGGATTGAGAAAACATTGGTCACTCAACTCTTCATGTCTGGTTAGGACACAGTTGGGCTGCATGATAAGTAGTGTTTTAATCATGATCACAATTTCTGCTTTGTTTTTTAAGGATAATCATCTGCAATACTTGAGCGCTAAAAACATAGGGTTCCTACAAGTTTTGGAAAAGTATGGAAAACAGAAAGCAGAGTATGGAAAAATGTGTTTCCTGACTTTTGGCCCCATTCTTTTTTTTTTATAATAGAATATTGAGAATATTCTCAATAAAATATATATATATATATATATATATATATATATATATATATATTTATTTATTTATTTGTTTATTTGTTTATTTGTTTATTTTTATTTATTTGTTTATTTTTATTTATTTGTTTATTTTTTTGCTGCAAAAGTCCTTGAGGCTATGTATTTTTTTTTTTTTTTTTTTTTTTTTTTTTTTGGATGAAAAAAAAAAATCAATAAAAAAACCCCCTGAGAAATTAAAAATATTTACAGATGGCTGAATATACCAAATATAAAGCTGAAAATAATGCTCAATGAACCATTTGTTAAATATGGTCTGAAAATCTCCTGACAGGTTTGGAAATTTGAGTCTGGAAGTGAAATTTTGAAATGGAAAATGAGTAGGAACCCTGAAAACATTTAATTTTAAAATGAAATCCTCTAATCAGAGCTTTTTTTCATAAATATATGATATTTATAGATATATTTTCTGTTGTTTACTGAATTTTTGCTCTTTCTGATCACAGAAAGATCAGAACTAGGCATAATGCCGCTTGGTTTCTTTATTTCTGTCCTCTGATGGAGTTTGGGTTCATCGTCGTCACCTTTGGCTTGATCAGTTGGTGTTTAACTGACGATATTCATAAAATATTACTGATTTAACAGCACTGACACTATTGAATGAGAACAAATGTGAACTGAATTGATCTGAATAATGACTGTTGTCTTCTGTAGAGCTGTTTTACATCTTAAACTGAATTAGTTTCATTTTGTATATTTATGATTTGAAGCTGCGTTAAAACAGTCCGTACTGTATGAAGCGCTGTGAAAATACACTTGACGTTATATGCTCTACTAACTTTGTTGTTTTTATTTCAGATTCCAGCTCCAGCGCAGCTCATGCATCAAATGCAGCAGCAGTGGACGACTGGTGGCAGATTCCTAACGCTTCACCGGCAAAGGCCGACGCCACCGCCAATGCTAACGCCTGCCCTACACAGTGATCGTGGAGCCGTTCAGCCGTTTCTCTCTCTCTGTCTGTGTAGGAAAGTTAATTTGAGACACGAGTCCTTGGAGTGCAATCTTTCAGCAGCTGATGGTGCAGAGCGTTAAACGTGTCCGGAGATAACGGCATCTTCTGAACTCATCCACCATCTGTCCTGCTGTGGAAAATCAGCTTTATGATGCAGCAGACTGATGCTGATCTTCACAGCTGGAGCTGAAACACACTGAACGTCCAGTGAGCACTAACTAATAGATTCTACTCTTCTGCTGTTTGTTTGTGTTTTTCTTGTTGTCCTTTTTCCTGGTTTTAATGTTTAATGTAAATAAAGTCTGTTTTTAAATGTGAATGTGTTTTGTGTTGATTTGAATTGGTGGCTTATACTGGTTACACACAGCAGCAGAAGAATCACTTGTGTTTGGAGAAGTTTGATGTGGTTCATGTTCATCTTGTTTTTGGCAGCAACTTTTTTTTTTTTTTTCTTAAATTTGCAGGATTCACTTGGATAATCCTGAATTAAATGTGAAAGGCTTGTTTTCTCACTGATCAAAAGATAACAGCTCATTAGACCAGTGGTTCAGGAGGAGTTGGTAGTGCTTTTGTTTGACTTTTAGAATCCACTCTTGTGGTGGTTCTAGCATCGTTCCAGCATGATTGAATGTTTATCAGGGTTCCTACAGGTATGGAAAACTGTGGAATTTGATTGAAGTATTTTCCAGGTCTGAAAAAAGTTTTTGTATATATTTGTATGGAAAAATATTTGTGTTTCCAGACTTTTGCCACTTTTTTATTTTTTTTTATTTTAATAGTAGAAAATTAAGAATTAAAAAAAAAAAAAAATTATTGTACAAGAAGGGAGATTTTGTTTGTGCAGTATGGAGGTTTTAAGCATTTTGAGGGTTCTTCCCACAATATTAGCACCATATGACATGACTTCAAGGACCTTTGCAAAAAAAAAAAAATAAATACTTTTATTTACACACGAGAAACCATTAAACTTAGCATATAGGACACACTGAGCTGCTTCTTGTGTCATCACAGCCCATTTTGCAGTGTAGTTTCTTGGCCTCTACAGAGTATGCTTTGAAATATGGCATACTGCCCTAACAAAAGCCAAATCTGCAACACTTTTTTTTTTTTTTTAATAGACCCTTGAACTTGGCAAACTTTATCATCGGCCCATTTTGTGTCATGGTTTCTGCTCTGCCACAGAGAACGTTTTGAATTGGATATTAGGCCTTGATATTGGAGGTAATAGGTTATGTAAAACTAGAAATTGTGTTAGCATGCAAAAAATTCCCATGCACATGTGAATAGTTTTTAAGGGGACAAAAATGTTTCTTGTGTGCAAGTAAAAGTGTTTATTTATTTATTTTAGGGACTCTGTATGTTGTCACAAGAAAATCAATTTAAAAAAATGAGAAAATAAAAAATATATATTTACAGATGACTAGGGACGATTACCAGTTTGACAATCAATCATTATAAAATGATATACCAAATTTAAAGCTGAAGTTAATGCTCTATGGACCATTTATGTTAAATATTGTCTGAAAATCTACTGAGAGGTTTGGAAATTTGAGTCTGGAAAAGTATGGAATTCTGAAACGGAAAATGGGTAGGAACACCGGTTAATGATTTTATTCATAAATTGCTTTGGAAAAGCATCTGCTAAGCGTACAGTGTCAGAGGAAACATCATAGAGTTTTTACACAAATATAAATGATATAATGGTTACACAAACAGTAAAACAGGTGAGATTTAATAAATTCCCAGCTATCAAGGAACTTTTTCAGAACTTTGGCTAATGTTCTGCCACGGTTCTCTCAAAGTTATGAACAAACATTCCAGGAATTTTAATAGGAATATTTATTAAAACTTACATGGTCTTTAATACTGAAAAACATTGTTGGGATGTTTTTTTTTTTAATTATTATTTATTTTATTTCTTTTCATTTTAGAATGTTTAGAGAACACTCAAAAGTAACATTCCTATAATGTTTACAAGCTTCTAAAAACTTATAAAAACTTCCCTCAATGTTTGCATAAATATATATATATATATATATATATATATATATGTATATATACACATACACACACATATATATATATACTGGATACTATATATGGTTTTACGTGTTGTTTTTTTTCTTAACGTGGTTTTTGTCAAACCATCATTCTGAAATTTTTTTGAAGAACATCATTAAGCTTTAATTTCTAAAATAGTTTATTGCCAGTACTATTAAGTGTACTGTACTCTGTGTTTGTAGCGTGTTTTCTCTATAGTAGATTATGGCGTGTGGTTTAATGTAACGGGAGCGTTCCGGTTTTGTCGCGTCGCGGTGCGTGCACGCGCGCCCCCTCCTGCGTCAGCATCAGGTTCGTCTCGTGAGTTTTTGTAGTGAAGTGGCGCGTCAGTCCCGCGCGCATCACTTTACCTGAGCGGAGCGGCGCGTCTCTCCGCTGCGGTCCTGACGCGGGATTATTATAAACACGGAGGAAAAGTGTCTTTATAAACTTTATCTTGTGGATTCAATTCTCTGTGTGTGTAGCGTCAGACAAACGCGATGCAGCAGCCACAGAACGCGCCGCAGATGAACGCGGAGAACGCGGATCCCGCAGGTGAGTTCCGCTCCTCTGTAATAACATCATAACAGAAAGTGCACCGTAATAACATCAGCTCATATGTGATAATGACTGGGACTGACTTTATTCTCGCGTACATGACGAGGAGAGCAAGTTTATGCATTCAGTATTTCATGAAAACAACACTGTTGAGGACATGCATATCATAAAGAATTCTGTATTTGTGTTTCAATTTGTAATGTTGCAGTTCATTTCATTAGTCAGGCGGTATAACACACGTTTATTTATTTATATGTTGAATAAAACATCAGTCTCCAGGGTCTCCAAATGTGTTTATGAAACCTAAACGTTTGATAATACAAGAAATAAAGAAATGTCAGTTTTGGCTCAAATAAAAGGTCACACCTGCTGCTGTAATTTTATCTTCATCATTGCATGAAATGCAGCACAATTTTTCCTTTTTGGCATGTTAGTTTATGAAATGCCAAATTGCTTCTGACATGTTTACTGTACATTTTTATTAATGTAAGACTTAAGTGAATTTTATTTGTATAGCAATTTTCACATGCAATGTTTGAAAGCAGCTTTACAGAAAATCATGGTGTGAATGTTCATAATATCATAATTTATTCATGCCTTATAGTCGCATTTATCAGTTAATATATAGATATTTTATATTTTTATTTTATATTTTATATTACAGATAATATAAAAGTAATAGACTTTTTCATTTCGCAATGATACAAACAATAATGTGATTTTGAGGGGCCCCAGAGCAAATTCTGTGGAATGAGCCCAGAATTCCTAGCAGCTCCACTGGTTCTCAACATTATGAACGTTCATTAGAAGTTACCTGTTAATGAATAATGTTCTCAAAATGTTAGCAAGAAAATATTATGTATTGTTAGTTGTAGAATGTTTTATCCTGTAACACTGTAGGCATTTTTAAATGTTTCCACTCATTTCAGAATGTTCAGACATTCCAAAGTAACATTCCCATGTTTGTAAAATAGAAAAAAAAAATTCAGTTTGTTCAGAATTATCAAATGTGCTCTCAAAATGTTAGCACACAAATAGAACTTAAACATTTCAGAAAAAACATTCCAACAATGTATTAGACATTCTAACGTTTTTAAATGTATCTACTTGTTTGAGAATGTTCAGAGAACATTCAAAAGTAACATTCCCGTAATATTTGGAAAATGATACAGTGTAATGTTCCCTTGATGTTCAGAACTGTGTTGTGTGTGTAATGTTTGAGTGCTTTGGGTTTTAGGGCTGTGTGATCATGTAGTTCAGATATTGCGTGAGTATTGTGAGTGTGTGTTGTGTTTGTCCAGATGCGTTCGTGAAGCGGCGGCGGACGGCTCTCTGGTGTTCGGTGTCTCTGTTCGGACTCTCTGTTCTGGTTCTGGTGGTCGGGCTGCTGTCGGCCACGCAGACGGACAACGTGGCCGTGTCTGGATACTATCCCGGGATTATAGTGAGTGACTCCACTGCAAACCTCACATTTCATCACTTTAATCAACTCTTTGTTTTGTCCTTTCATTGGAGCCATAAAACACCAGGACAGCAGCAGCAGCAGTGTGTTATTATTTTGCTGATGAAGATAAAGTCAAGACATTGTGTTAAATCCAGTATGTTGGTTTGTTCTCTTCTCGATGGCAGCTGAGTTTTGGAGCGTTCTTGGGAATCGTTGGTCTGAACCTGGTGGAGAATCGCAGGCCGATGGTGAGTACCAGCTCAAAGCAGCCCAAACCCATCTTATGGTGTGTTTCAGACGAGCTCTGTGCTCTCAGAGCGACATAATGGCTCATCAATACGATTACAGCCGGTGTATTTCAGGTGCTGTTTATTTCTGTCCCTGTGAAATATATTCCAGATGATGTTACTTGTAAGAGATGATGGCATTTTAGCAGGGAACACGAGGCACATCCGCCGTCAGATCGATGAGTGTGATTGGACATGTGGTCGGTAATGCTGAACGTGATTGGCTGATGAATCGGGTGGAGCTTTAGCTGGATTACATTAGCATTGATGATCAGATGCAGCAGAAGATCACTGGGCTCGTCTTCAATCCCACTCAACTCACAGCCTTAGAAAAAACAGATGTTTGCTGTTAGCCTGTGTAAAACTCACTGACATGATGCTACGGTGTTGCTATGTGACTATAATAATGTTCCATGTGGTTGCTAGGGTTTTGCTATGTGTGCAGTGTGGTTGATAAGGTGTTGCTAGGTGTCAGGAATGTTTTCAGTGTTGTTGCTGGAGTATAGCTATGGATATAAAGTGTTCTATGTGGTTGCTAGGGTGTTGCTATGTGACTATGATGGTGTTCTGTGTGGTTGCTAGGGTGTTGCTATGCGACTGCAATTGAGACTTTTGGCTAGGGTGTTTAGTGTGGTTGCTAAGGTGTTTGCTGTGGTTTCCAGGGTGTTGCTATGTGACTGTACTGGTGTTCCGTGTGGTTGCTAGGGTGTTGCTATGTGACTGCAATTGACACTATTGTCACTATTGTTCAATATGGTTGCTAGGATGTTCGCTGTGGTTTCTAGGGTGTTCAGTGTGGTTGCTAGGGTGTTGCTATTTGACTGTAATGGTGTTCCGTGTGGTTGCTAGGGTGTTGCTATGTGACTGCAATTGACATTATTGTCACTATTGTTCAATGTGTAGGCTAGGGTGTTCCGTGTGGTTGCTAGGGTGTTGCTATGTGACTGCAATTGACACTATTGTTACTATTGATCAATGTGTTTGCTAGGGTGTTTGTTGTGGTTTCTAGAGTGTTCAGTGTGGTTGCTAGGGTGTTGCTATGTGTGCAGTGCGGTTGATAAGGCGTCTAATCTGTTCAGTGTGGTTGCTAGGGTGTTGCTATGTGACTATGATGGTGTTCTGTGTGGTTGCTAGGGTGTTTCTATGTGACTGCAACTGTCACTATTGTTCAGTGCGTTGGCTAGGGTGTTCACTGTGGTTTCTAGGGTGTTCAGTGTGGTTGCTAGGGTGTTGCTTTGTGACTATAATGGTGTTCTTTGTGGTTGCTAGGGTGTTGCTATGTGTGCAGTGTGGTTGATAAGGTGTTTCTAGGTGACAGTAATTCTATTGTAATTCTATACTGAACTATTGTTCAGTGTGTTTGCTAAGGTGTTTGGTGTAGGGTGTTTCTAGGGTGTTCAGTGTGGTTGCTGGGGTGTTCTTCATCAGAGGAAGCGCTCAGGATAAGCATCAACATGTTCTGACAGCTGTATTTTGTATTAATGATACTGTAAGCTGGTTTAGGGTCTCTTCTGTCACAGGGTCCAAAATTAACGTTTCGACACACCTGTTAATGGTGGGTGAATCCAATATTTTTTAACAGCCATTAAACTGTATTTTTTTCAGTATGTAATTGTGTTTCTCTGATAATAGGATATTGTGAGCAGCCAACCAGCACAACACTGTATAAAATGTTTGGAAGTCTCAGTTGTTAATTCTGGACCCTGGTCATAAACCACACACACACACACACACAGGTGTTACCTTGGCGAAGGAAGTTGTGGGTCTGTAACCATGGTAACATGTTGTTGGTCTGTGTGTGATTTAGGTTTCTGTTGTGTCCTGGGCTCTGATCCCAGTACAGCCTTTAAAATTTAACGAGCAACACACACTCATTCACAAACTCAACGTGCACACACCCTACACACAGGACAGTTCTATATGTACACCTGCCCCCCACACACACACACACACAGTGAGAGTAAACTGAAACCAGTCGCTCAGATGAACGCATTAATGTGCAACAGCCCGTATCACACTGCAGCTTCAGCTTCCATTTCCTGGGTGTCACTGCAGACTCAGTCCTGTGACCTCTGACCCCTCGGAGATTGCAGGAAGTGACCAGAACATTGTTGCCAGAGAGTTTCGAGGTCAAACGCTGCAGAATTATGACTGTAATGGAATGAGACGTCAGGATGATGATGATTCAGATGTTATAGTGTCGTCACCTTCAGCCTTCAGAGAACAAGATCTTCTCAGATTCATCCATTATGTAACGCTTTGTTAAAGCCAACATGAAACTGGAGGATAAAGCGAAACACTTTCAGAATTCAAAACCGCTTCTGTAGTTGAACAGTCCAGACCCTGAATGATTGTCTTGAGTTTGTCTCTGTTTACGGGTCTTCAACATTCTTCTGTTTGAGATTTATTATCGAGTTGATGCTTTAGCATGTTTAGCAATTCATTTTAAAAGAGTTTAACCAGTACTGTTCTATTTTGATTAAATAATGAGGTTAGAATGTTAACGAAAACATACTTGTTATGGTCATTTCCTGAGACCCTCTCGCTCCCTTCGAATACACGAGCACTGCAACACCTGCCCTTGAATGTTTACGAGCGCTTGTGTAACCCGTGCCGGATTCATCACAACACAAACCATGGGCTTCACTGAGCTGAAGCAGAGCGTGTGTGTGCGTGTCAGTTTGAATTGTTAATTAACTCAGTTGGTTTGTGGATGTAGTTAGTTAGTAGAGCTGGGATAAGCTGGAGTGCTGATGGGTAACCAGAGAGCTGGTGTTGAGTTACTGATCGCTGACATGGAGCTTCACACATGCATCTTTAAAGCGTCAATGTTCAGGGTTTATAGGCTGGACATCCTGTAACCTCTCGAACTGAACCGTTAGTCTTCAAGAAACCAGCTGAAGTAAAATCTCATTATTACCTGTGAGAAACTTATAAACACCTGCACTTCCAAAAAAAAAAAAAAAACCTTGTTAGTAGTGAAAGAAATCATTTGAAAGAAGCTTGTGTTTACAGTAAAGTATAAATATTACTGTAATCTTACTGACATACAGCACTAAAAAATGTAAAGTCAGAATTGTGAGATATAAAATTAGATTTGCAAGATATAGAATTAGAATTGTGAGATATAGAATTGCAAGATGTAAAGTAGGAATTGAGATTACAAAAATTAGAATTCCGTGATTGCGATACAATTAGAAGATGTAAAGTAGGAATTGCAAGATATAAACTCAGCATTTAGATAAAAATTTGAATTGTGCAATATAAAATTAGAATTGTGATATATAGAATTAGAATTGTGAGACATAAAATTAGAATTCTGAGATATAGATTTAGAATTGTGAGATATAGATTTGCAAGATTAGAATTGAGATGGAAAATTAGAATTGTGAGATAAAATTAGAATTTTGAGATATAGAATTAGAAGTGTGATACAATTAGAAGATGTAAAGTAGGAATTGCAAAATATAAATTCAGACTTGAAATAAAAATTAGAATTGTGTAATATAAAATTAGAATTGTGATATATAGAATTAGAATTGAGATACAAAATTTGACTTTTGAGATGTAGATTTAGAATTGTGAGATACAGAATTGTAAGAGGTAAAGTAGGAATTGCATGTTGTAAACTTAGAATTGTGAAATATAGAATTGGAATTGTGATATATAGAAATGCAAGATGTTAGGTAGGAATTGCAAGATATAAACTCAGAATTTAGATTTAGAAATTAGAATTGTGCAATATAAAATTAGAATTGTGATATATAGAATTAGAATTGTGAGATATAAAATTAAAATTTTGAGATGTAGATATATATGTATATACAAGATGTAAACTTAGAATTTAGATAAAAAAAATTTGAATTGTGAGATAGAATTGTGATACAATTAGAAGATGTAAAGTAGGAATTGCAAAATATAAACTCAGACTTGAGATAAAAATTAGAATTGTGATATATAGGATTAGATTTGTGGGATATAGAATTCCAAGATATAAAGTAGGAATTGCAAGATATAAATTCAGATTTGTGAGATATAACATTAGAAATGTGAGATACAAAATTGCAAGATGTAATATAGGAATTGTACCCTTTTTTCTGATTTTTTTTTTTCTGCTGTGGAAACAAAATACAGTAGTCGACATTTGAAGTGGATCAAAACCTTTCATCAAGTTGTTCTAAAACAAAAACAATACCTGTTCTTGTCTTAGGATAACTTTGGTAAACTTTTTTTTTATTTACTTTAAATACTGACTACTGTGGAATTGAGGTATGAATATAGAGATATGAATTCAGAATTCAGAGGAAAAAAGTCAGAATTGTGAGAAATTAAAATTCTTCAGTTCTGAACATTTGTTTTTGTTCTGAATTATGAGTTTATATCTTGCAGAAAAAAAGAATTGTGAGACAAAAACTTGCAATTAATGTTTTTTTTTGTCTTGTGGCAGAAATGGGTGTTAATAATCAGTGACTCTGAGTTGAACTGTAGTGAAGTGTGTGTTTTGGATGGAGGTCAGTGCTGGTTTAATGAGCGCGGAGGACTCGGTTTATTGGTTTGTTCTGGAGGTCACGTGACGTTAGGCTCGGCTCATTTATCAGCAGTGAATAAACTCAAGATTTAGTTAGCGCAATTAAGCAGGAAAATGACACGATCGTAAAGCTGCAGGTCCTTTAAAAGCTCGTTACCGTGTGATTGATGATGTTCCAGCTGTGATGTGCCAGTTAGCATGACAGGATGTGCGTGTTTTACTCGCGCTCTCGGTTCATCAGGACACTGAATCTGCTCTGTTACTGGTGCTTTAGTGCTGACACTCAGCTTAAACACGTGATGTGTGTCATGAAATTAGTTTTATTTGAAATCAGGATATCACCTTTATCACATTTATTTCTACTGTGCTTCATATGATACAGATTGTTTCTAAGCTGCTTCACAGGAATAAACAGGAAATCAACAGTGTCAGTGTTGCAAAATTCATCAATTATAAGCCAAATTCATTTGAGCTGTAAAGCAGCTCTACAGAAGTCAAATCATTATTCAGACCAATGCTGACTGAGTTCAGTATCAATCACAGTGTTAATGTTGTGTGGTGAGAAATACTAGTTAAGGCTAGTTAAGGTTATTAAACATTCAACCTCCAAAACATTCTGACTGTAACCAGTTCAACACAAATCACCTTGATTGAGAGAATTATATTAGACAAATGTTTAAAATTCAGATTTATGTTTATTTAATTTAAACATCCTAAAATGCACTCAGTTTTCTGCTTTCTGCTGTGGTGATTTAGGGTTAGTAGGGTTAGTTAGCACACGTTCCGCTTCCAAAAACAGCATTAAATACTATGAATTAGTACATACTACTCGATTCCCATATTTCTTTTTTTTTTTTGCTTGCTATGTACTATATGAAAGCATATATATTTGAATGCAGGCTAAGAATTGGTTATTAAATCATTCTATATTTGTTGACTATTATCACATCAGAATGTTTATATTCATATCATTTGAAAATATAACAGTAAACCTATGAAATGAAATTTATATTTGTATATATTTTATAATGTGTGATGATGCAGAGTGTTTGGTGAACTGGCAGTGTTATTTTAGTATTATTTATGTACTATTATAGTTTTTGAACATTTAGATTTTTTTTTCAGTTTAATTTGAGTTTAATTTTTAGTAAGTTTAAAATGTGTTTTGGTCATGTTTATTAGGTTTATATATATATATATATATATATTATTTAGTTTAACACTAGCACTAATTTTAGTGCTTCAACTTATTTCTAATTGTTTAGTTTTGCATTAATTTTGAATATATTAAATATAATATGATCCTGACGTGTGCGAGGTGTCTGTGATGTGTCTGTTGTAGTAGTGGCTCCGTCAGATGGAGTGATCAGGTGACGTGTGTGAATGTGAGTTTGATCATCAGCTGCTCATCATCCAATCAGAGGCTGTGATTAAACAAACCCAGCACATGGAGAGGCTCCTGAAGAGACTCTGAATATGAGAGAGAGAGAGAGAGTGACCTTTCCTGTGTTACTGCTGCTGTTCCAGCACCGGCTCCTGCTCCACGGGACAGTAAATCAGCCATAAAGCCCTGTGCCAGCAGACCGCAGCCGCACACCGCTCTACATTTACTTTATTACTGCAGTCAGTCCACATGCAGACGCTGGAGTTACGAGCTCACGCTGGAGACCATACAGCAGCCCGTGTGTGTGTGTGTGTGACAAAGACATTATTAACAAACAAATGACAAATTATAAACACATTAATAAAACTAAAATTTAAATGAAAACAGAAAATATATCAAAGAAATACTGATTCAAAATATTGATAAAAACTATAATAGTTTCTCAGTGATACTAAAAAAAACCCACTAGTTTGTACCCACCTAAGTATATTTTGGGGACAAATTTGTACTCAGAAGTGAGTTAAATCTTGTATTTCTTGACTTGTAGATCTTGACATGTTGTATTTAAACATGAATATGGCTTTTCATTTCTAATGATTTTTTCCCTGTAAAGTCATATGAAATAATAACAAAGACATGAAATAATAGTCAGAAAAGCATGTTTTTAATAAAACACTTTATTGAGCCTTTAGACAAAATATTTGTAAAAAATCCCAAAAAAATTCTATGTGTATTTTGAGTATCATATTTGATCCATCAGGCTCGTGTAGTATGATATATAGTAAAAAATATGGTGGGGGAAAAAATTATTCAGAGACTCAAACTGAGTAAAATTATGCTATTTGGTGCAGATGCTGATATTGATATGATGAAATTCTGCTGCTTGTAAAACGGTGAGACCTTTAGAGCAGATACTGACATACAATGATGTAAATATCAGTGTTCACTCTATGTCTCCAATAATATGTGTTAGTAAGATGAGATTGCAATGATCCAAACATGTAATGAAATGCAATCCAATGATGATTAAGACATGAACAAATAAAAGTTCCTCCAAAGATGTGAGATGTTTTGGAGCTTTACTTTCTCCTCCACTGAGGTGAAGGTAAAGCTTCTAGAAACAAACGTTCCTCAAAAGATCCTGATGATCAGATTTTTTCTAAAAAACAATTAATGGAGAATGAAGCAAAGCCGAGCCGCTTGAGTGCAGTAAGTGTTCATCTGGAAATACATTTACTTGATAAAAATCACTAAAGATTTGACAGCAAAAAATAACGTGAAGCACCAGCTGAAGGTGGATGTTTGTACAATTAGACTTGATCTCATGATTTTTGTTTGATTTTGGGGTTTGAGTTATGATTCATCTGATGATGTAATGATGCTCAATCAGTGAGTTGTTTTAGTATCTCCTCACACGGTGCTGATTTAACAGTGTTTGTGTTTGTCAGCTGGTGGCGTCCATCATCTTCATCAGTCTGGGTGTCGTGTCGTGTTTTCTCTGCTCCATCATCGACGGCATCATCGCAGCTGAGTTCATTGTGAGTATCTGCTCACGTGTTGCTCGTAATACATCAGTCCTGAGATACTCACTTACTGTCTCTCACACTGTGTGTGTGTGTTTGTAGGACAGGAGGCCGCTGATGGAGGGCCGCTGTGAGTTTTACACCAGCACTTCTTACGGCTATGACAACTACTACGCTGAGGTGAGTTGATCTGAAATCCACACACTGATGATTGTGGTTGGTTTGGTTTAGTAGATCAACAGTCAGATGGAATTACTGAATGATGGTGTGCTCTGCTTCCCTCTGCTGGTCAGATATAAGCATGACTTCATATTCTACTAATATATGCGCTGCACATGTAGATTTTTCTCAGTTTCCATTTATTCAGTTGGCAGACACTTTTATCCAACACTCTTAAATATTAAGGCTCTTTGTTGGCACTGATGGTTTGCTGTGCTGCTGAAAATCTAATTTGGTGTTTCTGGCCAAAAATGACCAGCCTTTTTAAAATAGCTTGTAAATCTCTTGTTCTTTCATCAGCACAGGTTTTGTGTTTGTTTTTGGAGCTGATTGATCATAGGACTTGTTGATTTGAGCTCATGCGTCTCAGTTTTCAAGTATAAAAAGCACTGTTCGAAAGCATTATCGGCAGATCATTTAAGGCATTGATCAGTTTTTGAGGAAAAAAAAAAAAAATATGTGCAGTTAATTTTGGCAGTATTTAGTTTTTGGGTTAAAAACATTGTGGATAATTAATTGGCAAAGTTCAGTTTCTGAGTGAAAAACAACAACAACAACAAAAAAACAATATTTTGGAAATATTCAGTTTTTTGGTAAAAAAAAAAAATTCTGAATGAAAAAGGCATTATTAGTGGATAACTTTGGTAATATTTAGTTTTGGAGTAAAAAAAACAATATTTGCAGGTAGCTGTGGCAGTATTCAGTTTCTAAATAAAATAGGCATAATTAGTGAATAATTTTGGTAATAATCAATTTCTAAATAAAAAAGGCAATATTAGTGTATGCATATTACTAATCAAAAATTAAGTTTTGAAAATCTACAAAATATCTTAATGGAACATAATCTTTGCTTAATATCCTAATGATTTTTGGCATAAAAGAAAAAGAAATCAGTATTTGCAGCAAATGTTGGCAATATTACATTTTTGGGTTAAAAACCCATTGAGGATCATTTTATCAATATTCAGTTTCTGTGTAAGAGAGACATTATTAGTGGATAATTTTGGCAATTCTGTTTTTGAGTTAAAAAGCATGCATGATTTTGGAAATGTTGACTTGAACAAATGAATGAATGAGGTGAATAAGCTCAGATCAATGAGGCAAAATAGCACAATTTTGGTAAGTTGTGATTCACTGTGTGGGCAAAGTCAGCGGGTTTTAGTCCATTAACTAGCGTTTTCTGTAGAAAGAAAATCCTCTCCAGGTCAAAACGACTGAAACGCAACAGGAGGTTTAAGAAAACAGTTCACTGAAAGGTCTTTAAGGAACCCGGGATGGTTCTTCTACAGCATCACTGTGAAAACCCTCTTTTGGAAGCTTTACGTTTAAGAGTGAAAGCAGCTGACACATGAGGAACATCACAGTCACTTTGTCGTTAAAGCCAATATGGTTCATAATATCAAGTTTTAAGTGTGAACTGAATTAGTTCTTGAGCTCTACTGTGTTGATTTGCTGTGTTCAGGTTCTCTGTCATTCCTACGGTAATCAGTGTAAACTCAAGGTGAAGAGCAACACCTGCTACTGCTGTGATTTATTCCACTGTGACAGGTGAAGCACACGCATCAATCACTGAGCATTCACAGCACAGTTACGTGTTACTGAGCGTTTAACTGCATGTGTGTGTGTGTGTGTGTGTGTTAGCGTGGACTATCATGTGCAGTACTATGAGTTCACGGGCGTGAGCAGCTGTTGGGACGTGGTGAATCTGTACCGTCTGCTGTGGGCCTGTGTGACGCTCAATGTGCTCGGTGTGTTTCTGGGCATCATCACCGCCGCCGTCCTCGGAGCCTTCAAAGACCTGGTGAGTCTGGATTCATTAGAAACAAATCAAGAAACTAGAGTGTTCCACTACATGACAGATGGAGGGATTGAAGATGCTGAAGCCATCTATTTTAAACTCATGTTTTGTTTTGTTTTTAACTTATAATTAATCTCCAGATTGAGGTGCACAAAGTCTGATCAGTCTGATATTGAAAGCAGATAAAATCTTATTTTATTACTTTATTATTGTACAATTAATAATTCATTATTATTATTTTAATTTTATTATTATTAGTTCAATTTTAATTCAAACCATATTTACTATTTTACTGTTCAGGTTACAAAAGCACTAAATATTCATTCAACATAATGTTTTGACGGCTTATAGTAACTCACCATTAATATCAGAACATCCACATTTATGTGTCTTAATAAGTCTGTAGTTGATGTAGGGGTGTGTGTGTGTGTGTGTGTGTGTGTGTGCGCCCTCAGTCTCCTGCGGCTCACAGTCACATGACACCCAGTCCGGCTCCGCCCCCTCACATTCTGTACAACCCCACCCAACACCTGATCACCTACACTGGCTTCTGCCCATCCGGACAAACTCTACCTGCCTACCCAAACTACCCGCTGCCCATGCAGGTGAGGACCACTAACCAACTAATCTCTGTTAGCAGGACAGTTACTGATGACAATCAGACGATCCGGACACAACGACATCACTGAATATTACTATGGAAAATGTTTTTCTAGTACAAAATTTAAATATCGATCAGTTTTGTTTTAGTACAAAATGTAAACATCAGTTTTGTTCTATTAAAAAATGTAAATATCAATCAGTTTTGTTCTATAAAAAATATTTAAATTTTGGTCAGTTCTGTTTGCTAAAAATATTTGAATACCAGTCAGTTTTGTTCTAGTAAAAGGTTTAAATATCAGAGAGTTTTGTTCTGTAATAATGTTAAAACATTGGTCAGTTTTGTTTGCTAAAAATATTTAAATATCGGTCAGTTTTGTTCCATAAAAATACTTAAATATCAGTCAGTTTTGTTCTGTTAAAAGGTTTATATATTGGCAAATTTTGTTTGCTAAAAATATTTAAATATCGGTCCGTTTTGTTCTATAAAAATATTTAAATATCGGTCAGTTTTGTTCTATAAAAATATTCAAATATTGGTCAGTTTTGTTCATAAAAATATTTAAATATCGGTACGTTTTGTTCTATTAAAAGGTTTAAATATCGGTCAGTTTTGTTCTGTAAAAAGATTTAAATACTGCAGTTTTGTTGTATAAAAATATTCAAATATTGGTCAGCGTTGTTCATAAAAATACTTAAATATCTGTCAGTTTTGTTCCATTAAAGGTTTAAATATCGGCCAATTTTTTTCTATAAAAATATTTAAATATTGGTCAGTTTTGTTCTATAAAAATATTTAAATATCGGCCAATTGTTTTCTATAAAAATATTCAAATATCGGTCAGTTTTGTTCCACAAAAATACTTAAATATCGGTCAGTTTTGTTCCATTAAAGGTTTAAATATCGGCCAATTTTTTTCTATAAAAATATTTAAATATTGGTCAATTTTGTTCTATAAAAATATTTAAATATCAGCCAATTTTTTTCTATAAAAATATTCAAATATTGGTCAATTTTGTTCCATAAAAATACTTAAATATCGGTCAGTTTTGTTCTGTTAACAGGTTTAAATATAGGCCAATTTTGTTTGCTAAAAATATTTAAATATCGGTCAGTTTTGTTCTATTAAAATATTTAAATATCGGTCGGTTTTGTTCTATAAAAATATTCAAATATTGGTCAGTTTTGTTCATGAAAATATTTAAATATCGGTACGCCTTGTTCAAATAAAGGTTTAAATATTGGTCAGTTTTGTTCATGAAAATATTTAAATTCTGCCCAGTTTTGTTCTGCCGAAAGGTTTAAATATCTGCTGGTTTTGTTCTAGTAACAGATTTAAACATGGGCTGGTTTTATTCTATTAAAAGGTTTATAAAGCAGTCAGTTTTGTTCTATAAAAATATTTTAATATCGGTTGGTTCATGACTATATCTTGATGTCTGTGGTTCAGAGTGACTTATGTCATATATTACTGTAAACATTTTGATCAAATTGTCCACCTCTAAGTAGTTTAAACAAGCAGCTGCTAAAAAGTCTCCACACATGCTTTAATCTCATCATTTCTGTTGTTCATTTTTATTCTTCGTCCTTGTTCTCCAGCATCTGAACGGTTATCCAGCTCCGGCTGCAGGTCAGTCCGTCCCCGAGGTCTCGACCTCCCCGTCCGACGAGACACAAGCAGCATGTCAGAGCGGGGCGAACCCAGCCGTACCGACTCAATCCACATCTCAGGACAGCAGCGGCTACATGCTGACTCCAAACGCTCCCTCGCTCTACGCTCACTCATTAGGGCCCTTCGAGAAGCCTCCGCCTTACGCCTGCTGAAAACACCTGAAGCAGGAACACTGACCTCTAATGGGCGTCTGACCCCTGTGACCTCCATCGCCACCGCTGCTGCTAAAGATCTCAGAAAGAGTCTATGTAGTCATCACTTAATCTTGTAGCAAATGTGATCGATGTTATTCTCTGGTAGTTTTCAAAACCTCTGAACTTTAGCTTTTTAACGTCTTCTTCCTTTGGTGGGATCTTCATAGTTTGCTTCATTGAGTCATATCGGGCTGAAATACTCAGTGCAAAAACTCAAGCTCCGTTTCATGCACTGTTGTGTTCATGCACTCATCAACGCGTCCCATCCTCAGCTTCAGCGCACAGATCACTTTAAGCTGCTTTAGTCTTCTGCGGTCAGATCAACTACTGTCACAGTGAAGCGTCAGTCTGAGGAGAATCCTGCTGAGAACGGTCAAGTGTTGACGTGTTTCTATCAGATTCCTGAATAACACATCTGGTTTAATAACAGACATGTGTTCAGTCCTGATGTAAGACAACAATTCACATGATGTACAACACATCCAGGGGTTGGATTCACAAAACATTATTAAGAAAAAAAAAACTTCCTAACTGCCACTTTCTTCTTCAATAACAAAAAAGAAAGTTTAAGTAAAGAATATTTGTTTCGCATCACTGTAAGACCATCTTTCAGCACATTTATTTGTACAAGTGAAAGTTCTCAAAACTTTAAATTTCATATGAATGTTCTTTAAAATCATCAACTTGTCTTAAATCTCCATAGATATGAGTAATAAATTTATTGGTTATTGACATTCATGACCACTGTCAGATATTACTTTCATAATCAGCACGTAAATTCTCCTGTTGTTATTATCAGAGCTCTCACATTTTACATTCAGTAAATGAACATGAAGCGTTTAAAGAGTTAATAGACAAATACATGGTTAATATTTACCACTGTGAAGTTTTAAATGTGTTGTATTAGATAAGGCCACTATGTAGCATATCTGTCATTTTATTCTCAAATTTGATGTTCTTCACCCTTTCGTGTTCATGCAGACAATCTTTTGAACATTTCCACAAGTAACCAGTGGCTTTTTTTAAAAATCCTTAAAAAGTGCAATAGAAAGACTTCAGCTTAGTTATGAACTTTTCATTTTAACTCATTTTCACTTTTCTGTCAGTTCATTATTTTTTTGCTACATTTATTTTAATTTGCTTTATGCATAAAATTGATCAGAAAATACAATTAACAAATGTCTCATATGTTCTCAAAATTCTCATATTCCCCAAATATTATCATACTCAGTATTTGCATCATCCGCCAGTTTAGTTTTTTTTTTTCTCTTTTGCATATACTCAGTGTTTACTGCACAAGACCAGCACGTTTTACCAATTTACTAATTTAGAAATGCATTTTTTTTAGGTTCTCTTATTTTTGTTACCTTAAATGAAATCCTATTTTTTAAAAATAGAATGTTTCCTTTAAATTCCAACACTATAAATGAGAAAGGAACTGTTTTTTTTTTCAAAAGGGTTCAAAAATATATATATTTTTAAGAATTGCACACAAGGTTCTATTTAAATATGCAAATGCAGCAGCATCTAATTAAATACACACTAATTTGCATACATTTCCAGCAGACAAACTGATCATTGGATAAAGTCAGGTTCATAATTCTTGTGGTTTTGTTGTCATATTAGAGATTTTTCCAGAGGGGACAGCATTTGGATTTCTCTTTTTATCAACAGCCAGAAAACAAACATACGTTTTTAGCAGTAAAATGTAAAAATCAGTGTGAATGAAATATTTTTTTGTTAAGTGGTTTTGTGAATTCAGAGTCCTTTGCGTTTCAAAAGTAATTGTGTACTCGTCAGCTGGTCGGTTTTGTTTCTGTGAACATCTGTTCATCATCATAACAACACCATTCGCCTTTATTAGTTTTCATCAAGCGTTTCAGTCTCACACACAGAGCAAACATGAACAAAATACAAAACAACTTCAACAATAAAAACAAGATTAAAAAAGACAAACAAACGAGGGACTAAAAAAAACTCCTCAACTCAAAACTACTGAATGATGATGACGATGACGTTGAGCACCTACATCGAGACCTGAAGGCCTTTAATGGTAGTTGGGTGTTTTAGTCGTCCTCCTCTAAAGCATTTTACACTGGCATATGTACAGTTACAGTATTTTACAGCACACTCTCAGTAGCTTGTGTTTGATTGGTCTAACGTGAGTAATACATCGATACGCGGCTCTGTGCTATATGTGCGTGATGTGCGCGAGTGTGGCGAGGGATCCGGCTTTACTAAGGCCTTTGTGGATCCGTTGACCGGATCCGGATTAAAGCTCCTCCCGCAGTGGAGAGCGCTCGGCCGGAGCTTGGGCTGCTGTTATTGCTGCGCGTCCACCAGGGGGCAGGAGTGAGAGCGGATGTCGTTGTGTTTGTGCTGGGCCTCGTCCACGTCCAGCAGCCGACCGTTGACCCGCACGTCCATGCAGCCCGTGTAGAAGGCCGACACCGGAGTGGACACCAGAGAGACATCTGCACAAACAAACAACATCGGGGACGCATGAACCTTCCGCACATTCACTCAGAGTCTCATTTCAACATCATCCGCCTCAAACTGTTCTAATAAGCCGCATCTGACTAAGTCACATGTTGTTATTACAAAAAATACTGCTAAATTAAACATTTACAAACAAATATTATGAACATTAGTGCATTTTAACTCCCCTCACGCCAGAACTAATGATTTCACTCAAACAGTATTCAGCACTGAAACACAAGATTCTGAAATTAAATGAAATAAAAAACAATTCATAAATGAAATTACATTCTTTCTTTTTCTTGCCGCATGTCCTTAAACCTTTAAACTTTGCATTACCGTAACACAAAGATTCCAACAGAGGGTGAGAATACACTGCTGTCATAGAGAAAACGCAAAACACATTTTCACATTTAAGAACACATTTAATGTGAGACTGAAGTGAGGTGGAAGTGAGACTGACGTCAGACTAACATGAGACTTAAGACTAACGTGAGACTGATACAAGACTAAAGTGAAACGGATGTGAAACTGGTTTAAGTGATGTGAGACTAATCTTAGACTCAAGACTGATGTGAGACTGAAATGAGATGGATGCAAGACTAATGTGAGATTTAAGTGAGTTGGATGTGAGAATAGGTAAAGTAGGATTTGTGAGACTAATCTTAGACTCAAGACTAACGCAAGACTGATGTGAAGTGAAATAGATATGAGACTGTCTTAAGTGATGTGAGACCAATATGAGACTAAAGTAAGACCAATGTGAGACTGATGCAAGATTGAAGTGAAATGGATATAAGACTGGTCTAAGACTCATGAGACTAAAGTGAGAAAGTGAGACGATGTGAGACTGGTTTAAGTCATTTAAGACTAATGTGTGACTCAAGACTAATGCAAGACTGGTTTAAGTGATGTGACACTAATGTGAGACTGAAAAGAGATGGATGTGTGACTGGTTTAAGTGGCATAAGACTAACGTGAGACTGGTTTGAGACAAGTGAGATGGTTTAAATGATGTGAGATTAACATGAGACTGAAGTAAGACTAATGTGAGACTGATGCAAGAGTGAAGTGAAATGGATGTGAGAGTGTTTTAAGTAATACAAGACAAATACGAGACTCACGACTAATGCGAGAGCAAAGTGAGATGGATGTGAGACTGGTGTAAGTGATGTGAGACAAAGTGAGACACAAGTGAGACTGAAGTGAGACTGATGTGGGATGGATGTGAGGCTAGTGTAAGTGATGTGAGACTAAAGAGAGACCAACATGAGACAAATATAAGACTGATGCGAGACATTACCTGGAATCCCTCCTATAAAGGTGCTGTATGAGGACGTCAGATCTAGAGCGTCTACGTCCTCTACCATCTCCGTCTGCGCGAGCTGCCCGTCCACCTCCAGCAGAGAGCTGTTCCCGAACACCGTCACATTCACAGTGTGTGTTTGAGCGTCATGCAGGTTCACCGGGACACTGGCCACCACCACGTCACCGAACGACACCAGCACGTGCTGCGGATCACACATCAACGCCACATTTATCTGACGCTTCAGAG
This sequence comes from Labeo rohita, assembly GCF_022985175.1. Taxonomy (NCBI): domain Eukaryota; kingdom Metazoa; phylum Chordata; class Actinopteri; order Cypriniformes; family Cyprinidae; genus Labeo; species Labeo rohita. The sequence continues at coordinate 49,954,821 of NC_066869.1, read as the reverse complement.
CACAGAACATCACACATCAGCATCTCATACACACACACACACACACACACCTCGGTCCATCTGAGCGTCCCTGGATGATAGTCCGACAGAGAGACGGAGAACGGGACTCTGTCCTGACGAACCAGAGCAAACAGGACGCCCACGGAGGAGGCGGGACGCAGGGTCACGTGAACACTGAGCGTCTGATTGTCCCCTACGGAAAAACAGGGTTATTATAGCTAACGAAAACTGAAATCTTTTAAAAAAATTGTTACTTGAAAAAAGATGAATGATAAATGAAAAAACTCCAAGCTAGTCACCAAGGACATATTATATTTCTCATTCATTAAGTTTAACTTCATGTACTAAAAACTAAAGCTGAAAAAAAGAGAACCAAATAGACATTTAAAAAAGCACACAAATAAATGAATAAAAAAACACAACAAAACTTTAACATTTAAAAGAAAATGGGAAATCTAAACATAAAAACTAATTCAACATTTTAAATGTTTTTCCCAGATTCCTCCAATAAAACAAAATCTACACACACCAGTGTTGTCATTAACTAAAACTAAATTATTAAAAATATTTTTTATATTAATTACTAGTACTAACATGACTAAAACTAGTAAGTAAACAAAGCTAAAAAAAACAACAAGAACATTTAAAGAAAAACTAATATAAATGACAAAAGCATAAACCAAAATAACTAAAATAAATACTAAAAATATAAAAATAAAAGCTAATTCAAAATCTAAATAACTAATGTAATAACATCTAACTAGTACTGAAATCCCCCTGACACACCGTGGCTGTGGTTGAAGTAGGCGAATCCGTGTCCCGGGTAGAAAGCGCTGTGGTCCTCGATGGCGTAACACTGCATGCGCTCGTTGTGTTTGATGGTTTCCTGAATGGACGTGTCCTCACCGGTTAACCAGCGCCAGTCCTTCATACAGCCGTCCAGTCGAGGGTTAACCTGCGGCACGAACGCATCATGAGACAGAGCATGTTCAGATGAGCGCTACTAATCGAAGTCATGTGTGTGCAGTTGTCGACATCATATTTAGGATGTCTGGATCGCTGCTCTTCTACACGAATGGATCAGAGTCAATGAAGCTCACCCTGCTGACCAGCCCGTCGTCTCTGAAGGGAACGCCGCCCACCGTCAGGTTGAGCTCATGCATGCCTTTATTCAGCGTGAACAGATCTCCGTTGACTGCGATCTTCATCACCGCCTCCCTGTCAATCTTGATGACGAGGCTCCGCCCCTGTTCCTCAACCGAGATCTGAGCGGACCAATGAGAGCGAGTCAGTCGTCACATTTTTTTTTTTTATATAGTGCTTTATATAATACTGATTTAAAGCAGCTTCACAGAAATAAACAGGAAATAATGTTGCAAAATTCATCAATTATTAAACTGATCAGCTGTAAAGCAGATCTACAGACGACAAAAGTGTCTTAATCGTAATATGAATTACATCTTAATATAAATGTAAGATTTTTTTAAGTCAAAGTTTTTAACATTTTTACATTTAAGAAATACACTGAATTAAACAATACATCAACGTATTTCCTGAACATGATGCAGTGTTGCAGAGTTGTATTTTTAGACTTTAGAAGTGTCGCTCTAAATAAAACTTTCATCAGATCTGCATTACTTATTAAATCATTTAAAAATAAAACAATATTCATGCAAGATTTAATGAACTTTATAAATGTAAGACTCTTTCAAGCACTTTATTTGTAGAAGGGCAAATTAAGGCTCTTTAAAACATGTGCTGAACAACTAATTAAAAATCTTAAGAAATGCAATTCACATAGACAATAACTAGAACACATGGTATTAACTTCTGAACATAAATTATTTTAATTTTATGTTTTTGAGGGAAATGACTTCATAAGGTGGTGTTAATGCTCTGACAAATACTCTATGGAAGGCTGAAATGATAAAAAAAAAAACAGAACATTTGTAAAATTATAGAGAGTCTTAATAGTTTTGTAGTGAAATAAACAATTATTCTGGCTTTTTCTAAACAAAAAGAACAAAAAAAACAATTTGGGGGAAAAAAAGAATAGGATTGTAAAATGTTGCAAGCTGAACTCGAACCCCCATCTCTCATGATCTCAATGTGTCGTGCGCTCGGCTCTGTATCTCAGTTGTGTGTCTGCTATTAGCGTGACCCCTACGGTGACCTCTGACCTTATGCCACTGGCCGTCGTTGACCTGCGGTCCGCTGCTGGTCACTCGACTCACGGCTCCGTATTTCAGCTGCAGCTCCAGCTTCCCGTGATGCATCACCAGAACAATCCAGGAGCTGTTCAAGTGGCCTCCGGCAAAGAAGATCACGCCCTCCGGATCGTAGGTCCTGAGGTCAAACTCTGCCGTGAATCTGAGTTGAAAATGCAAGTCAGCATCAAACGAGACATCAACACAGCTGCTACAGTGATGTCGCTGCTGAAAACCATCATGACGTGCGCTCACCCGGTCTGGACCCTGCGACGGAAGCGCAGCCGCACCACAGGAATCCCGCTGAACATGCGGCCGAGGTACAGCGAGCGTGAGTTCCTCCTCATGTCCAGCGGCCGGTGAAGCTCGATGGGCTTCAGACACACAGAGACAAAGATGAGCCTAACATTCTCACAAAAACAAATGTGACCCTGGACCACAAAACCAGTCTTAAGTAGCACAGGTATAAACTACCTTTAATATATCAAAACTTAATTTTTGATTAGTAATATGCATTGCTAAGAACTTCATTTGGACAACTTTTAAGGTGATTTTCTCAATATTTCAAGATTCCAGATTTTCATTAGGATATTAAGAAAAGGTCATGTTCCATGAAGATATTTTGTAAATTTACTACTTAAATATATCTAAACTTCATTTCTGATTACTAATTTCTGCATTGCTAAGAACTTCATTTGGACAATTTTAAAGGTGATTTTCTCAATATATATATATATATATATATATATATTTTGCACCCTCAGATTCCATATATTGAAATAGTTGTATCTCTGACAAATATTGTCCTATCCTAACAAAGCACACATCAATGGAAAACTTATTTATTCAATTTTATTTATTCTTATAACTGGTTTTGTGCTCTAGGGTCACAAATCATCAAACTGAAGATTCAACCTGAACAGAGAAAACTAAAAATGTGCTCAACATGAAATGAAAACAGGAAAGACTTGTTAATATTTGTCAAGACTTGTTAAGATTTTGAATTCAATTTTATTTCTGTGTTTTCAGTTTTTGTTTTAATTTAAAGGTTTAGCAATTTCATGTGCTTTCATCATTTTATTAGTTTTTGCTGCCAGTTAAAGCTGGACTAAAGCCAGTTAACTAAAACTAAAATTAAAACCATTAAAAAAAACAAAAAACATTTCCATTACTTGAAATAAAATTAATGAACAAAAATATATATTATACACAAACACAAAAATGACTAAAAATGACGAAAAAACACACAAAAATGACAAAAACTTATCTTAGTATCTCAATGATACTGTAATAACACTGGTCTAAAGTTGATCCAGTGCTTTAGAATCAGAGATGAATGGTATAATTATTATAGTTATCTATTGTTAATGATGACAGTTCAAATTCACTGAAGCCAGACCAGTTTGATGTGATTGGTTTCTGAAAAAAGCATGTTGTTACAGGCAGAAACAGTTCAAAGAAACAGAAATCAAACACTGACACTAAAAATAACTAAGCAAAACAAAGTCATTTAGACAGAAATGAAAGTAAAACTATTCATCCACCATGTGAAAGAAAAAGATAAAAGTGAGACTTAACTGAAATGATATAAACTGAACTTATAAAATAAAGTGAAACTAGTTAAAACAGCAAAACTGTAACAATGTTTTTTTAGTTTGTAGTTTAAGGGTGTACAGATTTACAAATGATATGTTATATGAAATAAACATCAAACAAGAAACTGTTGAGCTCTTAAAATCACACTGATCTTCAATATTAATAAATGTAATTATTAATTAGTAACAAATGTCTTCACTGTCACTTCTGATAGATTTAATATGTCATTGTGGCATAAACATATGAATTTCTTTAAAAAGCAAAAAAGTCCTACAGAACACGAACGTTTGAATGATAACGTCTGTATTTATGTATATATATAGAGGGGTCTAAAGGCCAGGTGGAAAATGTAAAAATGCTTTGTGGGGAGGGTTTATGTGAAGGGCGATAGAAGATACAGTTTGTACAGTAGAAAAACCATTATGCCTATGGAAAATCCACACAAGGATAGCAAACCAGACAAACACGTGCGTGTGTGCGTGTGTGTTCACCTCACAGCTCCTGAGGTCCGGTCCCAGTCTCTTCCCTTGCCGTCCGTCACAGTAGCAGCGGAAACTTCCTGGCGTGTTCACACACTCCTCCTCGCACACGTGCGACTCACACTCGTCCACGTCTGACCGGAACAACAGGAGAGATTCATTACACACTCGGATCATCAGAACATCCTGATGACGCTCGTCTCATCAAGCACACTCAACACTTCTATTTACCAACATCAGACGAACACTTTCAGCTCATCAATCTAAAAAACAGCCTTTATGCACTGTAATCGGAGCGACCCGAAGTGAAAAACACAGACGTTACATAATCTTTTACTCTTGTTTTGGATGTACTAGTACGTGCTGGCATATATGAGATCAGAAGAAACATGAGTGAACATGAATCTTTGTGTTTCCTGTGGAAATATGATTGTAACACCGACGACGGGAATGATGGGAATCCTGAAAGATGTTTAAACACACGAACCACAAACAAGCTGGAAGAATTTTTCTTGGTGGACTGTGCAAAAACTGAAGTGGATCTGTTGAGGCGTTATGTAAGCAGTTTCCTCTCAACATTTGTGACTAGGTGAAAAGCCACTAAAAAAAAGATGTTTCCAAAAGAACATCATATAATGAGACTGAAACATCCTGTGCTGAGACAGATGAAACGACCAGCTCCTTCAGACTGACGCCACATTCACAGCAGGCCTATTCTCATGAAATAAAACTAAAACTTTGAGGGAAAAAAAGAAAATGTTACTTGAAATAAAAAAATATTTTATTTCAGCTATTTGCTGATGTGAGTGTTTGATCATGTGATGCATGAGAATCTAAAAGTGTCCAGCACAAACTGGTCAGATCTAAATCTATGGTAGCATCTGCTCCTCTGAGCGCGTCTGTCTCTAGAAGAGCGTCGTCTCGCTGTACGGTAACATCCTGTAAACTCACCTACACAGCTCTTGGTGATGTTGTCGTATAAGAATCCCTCGTCGCACAGGCAGTCGTAGCTCCCGACCAGGTTTGAGCAGCGGGCGGATCCGCACACGTCTGGAGTCTCCACACACTCGTTCACATCTGTGGAGAATTTGGCTGCTGATTTTATTCAAATAGACATATGCTGCATTCAAAGTACACAGTTCATTCATTTCCTGGGAATCAAACCCATGACCCTGGCACTACTCGGTCCTGTACTACAGAGGTTTACAAAAAGTTTAGATATTAAAATTGTAATTTTTTTTTTTTTTTTTTAAATCACTTATCCAAAAAGACCTACACTGCATTCAAAGTACACAGTACCCCCTGTACTAAAATCATTGTTTTTATTAAAAATTACAATAAAAAGTATAAAAATAATAAATTGTAAAATAATAAAATTGATTTAAATAAAAATACATATAGAACAGTACAGTAATATATGTCAGCGTTTTAGTGCAATGTTAAAAAATAAATTAAATCTATAATTATGAGATTAAAGTCGTAATATTTCAAGAATAAGTCTAAAGTCTAAAGTCAAAATATTAATGAGAATAAAGTCAAAATATTTCAAGAACACAAATACAAATTATTATTGGAATACAAATTATAAATGTGTTTTTAGCAAGATATAACAGTAAAGGAACATCAGAAGGCTTATTATAACTTTATTATAGCTTTAATCTCGTAATTGCTACAAATTAATTCTTGTACTTTTGACTTTATTCTCAAAATATTGTGACTTTATTCTCATAGTATTGACTTTATTCTTGTAGTATTTCGACTTTATTCTCGTAGTATTTAAATTTTCTTCTCATAATATTTTACTTTTATTCTTGAAATATTTTGACTTTATTCTGGTAGTATTTTAACTTTAATCTCATAATCTTAGATTTTTTTATTTTTAAATATGGCACTAAAACCGGTCGGCACCGATAGCCCAGTCGTTAGTGTGCCCGCCCGGTTAAAATATATAGGCGTCTTTTAAATGTTAGAATGATCATATTCGGAGTGCTAAGCTAAATTTAAGTAAAACCTAAATGAAACTTTTTAACCACAAACTAAAAGAAATACTTTCTAACACTTTTAAAGACTTCAAATGAGAGCTCACATGCACATGTCACACACGTCTACAGCAGTAATGTTTGTTGCTTTGGTTTTGTGTTCGCCCTCCAGTGCAGACGCAGATTTTCCAGCGCTCACGCTCACACTCACCCAGACATGTGCGGTGGCCCGAGAGCGTGTATCCGTGACGACAGGAGCAGCGGTAACTGCCCATGGTGTTGTTACAGTGGTGCTCACAGCCGCCGTTCCTGCTGCTGCACTCGTCCACATCTGCAAATCAAAAACACACACATGCCGTTAGCCAATCAGGAGGAGCGCAGGACTCAGCGATTGGCTGGAGCGGCATCGGCGGGCGGAGTCCTACGGGAACAGAGGCTCAGTGTTGAGTGGCTGGCAGAAACTCACTCACACTTTCCTCTTAACATCAGGAGGATCTGCATGAATCATCAGAGACGTGAATGCGGCTCTGTGCTGCGACTGACGCTGATCGACGCTCTGCAGCCGCAGCGGCGCTTCTCAACGGGATCGATGAGTCACGGCTCAATACGAGCTACACGTACACATCCACTCAAGAAACTCAAGAAACTCACCAACATCTGAGCTCTGAGCGGCTACACTGTTGCTAAGCTGTCCTGAAAGGTTTAACATGTTGCTGTGCAGTTGCTAGGGTGTTCTAAGTGACTGCCAAATTGTCACTATGTGGTTGCTAGGGTGTTCTGGGTGTTTATGAAAGCCGAACAGCATCAGGTGTTGCTACATGGTTGCTAAGGTGTAGTATTTGGTTAACACATTGCTATGCAGTTGCTAAGGTGTTCTGAGTGATTGCCAAGGTGTTGCTATACAGTTGCTAAGGTGCTGTAATTTGTTGCTATGTGGTTGCTAGGTATCCTAACTAGTTGCTAGGGAGTTCTGGGTGATTATCCTAACAACAGGTATTGTCAGGTGTTCTGAATGGTTGTTAACACATTGCTATGCAGTTGCTAAGGTGTTCTGAGTGATTGCCAAGATGTTGCTATGCAGTTGCTAAGGTGCTGTAATTTGTTGCTATGTGGTTGCTAGGGTGTTCTAACTAGTTGCTAAGCAGTTGCTAGGGAGTTTTGGGTGATTATCCTAACATCAGGTGTTGTTATGTGTTCTGAATGGTTGTTAACATGTTGCTATGCAGTTGCTAGGGTGTCCTAACTGTTTGGTAAGCAGTTGCTAGGGAGTTTTGGGTGATTATCCTAACAACGGGTGTTGTCAGGTGTTCGGAATAGTAGTTAAAACGTTGCTATACAGTTGCTAAAGTGTTCCAGGTTACTGCCAAGGTGTTGCTATGTGGTTGTTGAGGTGTTGTAATTTGTTGTTTGTGGTTGCTAGGGTGTTCCAACCTGTCACTAAGCAGTTGCTAGGGTGTTCTGGGTGATTATCTTAACAATGGTGGTTGAAACATGTTGCTATGCAGTTCCAAGGGATTGCCAAGGTGTTGCTATGTGGTTGCTGAAGTGTTGTGATTTATTGTTTGTGGTTGCTAGGGTGTTCCAACCTGTTGCTAAGCAGTTGTCAGGGTGTTCTGGGTGATTATATTTACAATAGTGGTTGAAACATGTTACTATGCAGTTCCAAATAATTGCCAAGATGTTGCTATGTGGTTGCTAAGGTGTTGCTATGTTGCTATGTGGTTGTTGGGGAGTTAATGGGAATGTCAGGGTGTTGCTATGTGATTGCAAAGGTGTTCTAATTCGTTGTTGGCACACTGCAATGCAGATGCTAGGGTGTTCTGAGTGAACTGTTTGTTAATATGCCGCTATGCATTTGCTGGTGTGTTGAGAGTAATTGCCAGGGTATTGCTATGTGGTTGCTAAGGTGGTGAGATTTGTTGCAATGTGGTTGCTATGGTGTTGTGGGTGGTTTCTAGGGCATTAATATGTGGTGCTAAGATGTTCTGAGTAGTTGTTTGCACACTGGTATGCAGTTGCTATGGCATCACTTGATGGTTGCTAGGGTGTTCTAATGAGTCTTAACTTTGTAAACAATACTTTTATTGCTATTCTGAGAGTTTCAGTGCATAATAACCCACTCAGCATTTGCTTACTCAGAGAATGTGATGGATGATCCCGCAGTGTTCGGGATCTACTAGCACAACCTGTGCTACTACAAGAGCATCATGCATCATCTGATATGAGCGGGTCAGCAGAAGAACAGGAAGTGCTGCATCACTGCATCAGTCTCCATTCACATCCTCAATGACATTCAGAACTAAACACCACCATCAATATGTCATCACAGCAATTCTCCCAGACAGCAGATCGAGATGTTCCTGATAATAAAATCAGACATCTTTCAAATTTAGACGCATGTGGGAGGCTCTCAGAAATGCAGTTTTCGAGAATATGAAATATGAAACATAGTGTTTAGATCAAGTGTGTCTCACACATCCTAAAAAGTGAAGCCAAAACATTCTGATCGCCATCTGGTGGCTGGCTGCAGTATAGCTCGTAAACCCCATCCTCTACATGTAAACCAATAAGATGTGAGCCAGACCAAAATATTAAATTACACTTATAATTAATTTTCCCCAATCACTACTGCACAGACTCGGGCTTCAAATGAATCACTACTGCATAGACAAGGCCTCAAAATGAATCACTACTGCACAGACTCAGACTCCACATGAATCACTTCTGTGCAGACTCAGGCTTTAAATGAATCATTAATGTACAGACTCACGCTCCAAATGAATCACTATTGCGTGGGCTCAGCTCCAAATGAATCACTAACGTGCAGACTCAGACTCTAAACGAATCATTACTGCGCAGACTCAGGCTCCGAATGAATCATTACTGCACAGACAAGGCCTCAAAATGAATCAATACTGCACAGATTCAGACTCCAAATGAATCACTACTGTGCAGACTCAGGCTCTAAATGAATCACTATAGGGCAGACCCAGGCTCCAAATAAAGTGAAATAAATCACTACTGCACAGACAAGCTTCACTGGCACAAGATCAGCATCTTTGACCTGAATGTGTGTGTGTGTGTGTGTGTGTGTGTGTGTCTGAAGAGCTGATGTGTGTTTGTACCTTTCTCACACCTGACGCCGCTCCATCCTGTGAAACAATGACATTGGAATTCGCCCTTTTTGTCCTCACAGCGCACCGTCCCGTAATGATTGCAGGGGTTCGGGGAACATTGGTCTGGAATGTCTGTGGGACAGACAGAGAGAGAGAGAGCGAGAGAGAGAGCGAGAGAGAGAGAGATCATCATCAACAGTAAAACCACACTGAGTCACGAAACACATTCACATTCTGTAATGCATTCGAAACACATCAGATATGCTTTTCCCTGTAGCTGTTACCCTTCACGACATTACATTTATTCATTAAACAGACGCTTTTATCCAAGAACACAACAAGCGATTCATCATAAAGAGGCAATAAACACGTGCTAGAAATACAAAGTTTCAGACATTATGGTTAACCAGCATTGTGTGAACTACTGCATCACTACAACAGCAGCCTATTTAGTAATACTTTACAATAATGTTTAATCCAGTAAAATTAGTAAACTACATTAGTCAACATGAACAATGAAAAACACTTCTAAATATAAATGTATAAATTGCTTTCCCTTGCTCCTTTCTTGTGAATGCTTAATAAAGTGCACTTTATTTATTGTAAAGAGTTACTATTAATTTTAACCAACATCCCAGATGGTCTAGATGATGTCAGCTGACAATGCAAGTCATTTCAGAGGTGGAGTAATTTATCAAATTGTGCTGATAGATTCTGAGGACATTCATTGTTTTTCATAATAAAGTCACTGATGAATCATTCACACTGTTCTGTTTCTTTAAGTCTCTGAGCTCTGCATTTGCATGACTCTCTGCTCGTCTCAGATGCGTTTGCTGACGGTGCTTGAGCAGCAGAATCACGTGCGACCACAGAGGAGAGACAAGAAGAGCTCAGAGACGCAGCATCTCTCATTCTGACTCAGGGATTCTGCCGGACACAAACTGGCCAATCACAGCGCAGCACGAGGCTGCCTCCGAATCAGCAGAAATGAGTAAAGCGGGACGAGCCTCCAGTCGACGTCATGACGATCGTCACACACACGACCACCTGACCGGCTTCACTCATTCAGATGCTCACACACACCTCAAACCTGATTTACTGAGAACGAGAGGAGCGAGATGTTCAGACCCAAGAACGAACTCACCGTGAGCTCCTTATGAAGATATAAATAACAGATCACTGCTGCAAACGCACTGCAGCATTGCACACACACACACACAGATAGATAGATAGAGTCACTCACTGTGAACGCAGGTGATCAGATCCTGTTTCTTCTTCTCAGAGTCTCCAAACTTCTCCATACATGCTGGAGCATTAAAGAGAATCAAACATCTGATTCAGCAAAACATCAACTCTATATACATGGGAAACCATTCCAGCATTCATTACAAAACAATCACAACACATGAAACGCTGCAGGAGACTCACCCTGATACTTCGGGTAGAAATATTCCTATAAAAGAAAAGAAGCCATGATGAGAAATGAACGATTATAAACAGTATAACAGGTTCATGTATGGTTAGTTATGAAGACATGAGAACTGCAGACAGTCCATGATGACTGTTCCTGTCCTGACAAGTCGAGCCCATACTTTGTCTTACATGAGGGTGGATAATGTGTCTGAGACGGTATGAAAGGACACACACAGACACACACACACTGCAGAGGTATGAGGTGGAGTAAAACTACAGAAGACTTCTGTCTCATTATGTACACTAATATCCCTGCAGTATTTAATACAACAGCATTAATGAGAGCAAATGATTCACGTGTGACCCCACTGACCCCTGAGCTAATCGATGTCACGTCCTCTGTGGATTAAAGTCACGCAGCTCTTCAACTAGTTTCGCTGTCCCTTACGCAGTGGCTGCAGGTAAGTAACCTGGTAACCGGCATGCTGACTCACTCACACACACTGCAGTGAGAAATCTGCAGCGTCAGAGAAGCCGGTCGCACACGCGGGCAGTGAATAATGCATGCAGGGAGTGGAAATCCAGCATCCCTGACACGCAAACCTTCTTCGCGTCTCTTTGACTCGCCTCATTCTGCTCTCAGGAGAGACGGTCGTGCGTCTGCACTCGGCAAGAAAAGTTAACTCCAGAATTTCTCATGGTCAAGCTAATAATAGAAGGTATTAGAGCACTGATGTCATCATAATCTTTTATGCTTCCTGAACATTCCCAATCCTTATTTACAGACCAAACAGGATTAAATCTAATCAGCACATTCATGAGATGCGTGCAGGGAACGCCGCGTCAGACATGCGCCGCCACACTGGAATTCATTCTGTATCAAAAACACATTCCTGGCTCGGCAGTCAGTCACAGCGGTGACACGCCCCTCGGGGACCAATCAGAAAGCACACGGACCGGCTCATTTGCATATCAGCTCCCAGAGGAGAACAGTCTGTGTTTGAGCAATCATATTCATGCAGCGTTATTGACCAGAATCAGGTGCGGTGCACTGACTCGTGGGAGTATATGACAGTAATAACAGGAAAGAACTAGTATTTCACAATCGTATTGTGTTTTTGTTACATACTTACTCAAATTTACAGCTATAATGTTCAATATGTAGTTTGGTGCAAACAATCAACGACTCAGAACAACTACAAAACTGGCAGTTTGTAAGACAATCAGGTCGACTATTTAGGGTTCATGATTATGCATGAGTACTAATGAGTTTACAACACTATATTTTACTGATAATACAGATTTAAAAACAGACGCTCTATAAATGTTACAGCCTCCCTGTCAAATGGAGCACTGCAGCGCTACAAGAGACTTTATAGTGCACACTAACAAAGGAGCAGCATAGAATCGTTACAGAAGATGTAATGAACAGCATGTCGAATAATTTGATTAATCACTCCAGTTCAAGTGCATACTAACTAGTAAGCGAGGATCAAACATCAGCTGGAATGCACAGCATAGACTAAACCGATTAATTGCAGTTAGTTAGTGAGCAGCACCAAGTGCGCACTAGCTAGGGATCGACACTCATTACAGAAGAGGAAGATTAGGATGAAAGATGACATCAAAAATAAGCTGGAGTCAAAGGCACCGAATAAACTGATTAATCGCAGCACGGTGAACGCTAACCAATTAGTTATTTAGTCAGGGAGCATCATCAAGTGCACAATAACTAGTGATCGACACTATCATTACAGAAGATGATGATAAGGATAAAAAAATTGCACTAAAATAAGTCGAATGCATGGACTAAACCGATTAATCACCTCAGCAGGGAATGCTAGCTGATTAATTATTAGTTAGGGAGCATTATTGAGTGCACACTAGCTAGGGATCTAGACCCATTACAGAAGAGGAAGATTAGGATGAAAGATGACATCAAGAATAAGCCGGAATCCAATGCACCGAATAAACCGATTAATTGCGGTAGCGGTGAACACTAACCAATTAGTTATTCAGTCAGGGAGCATCATCAAGTGCACACTAACTAGGGATCGACACTATCATTACAGAAGATGATGATAAGGATAAATAACTGCATTAAAAATAAGTCGACTGCATGCACTAAACCGATTAATCACCTCAGCAGGGAATGCTAGTTGCTTAATTATTAGTTAGGGAGCATTACTGAGCGCACACTAGCTAGGGATCTAGACTCATTACAGAAGAGAAAGAATAGATGAATAAATGAAAAATAAGCCGGAATCCAATGCACCGACTAAACCGATTAATCGCAGCAGTGGTGAACGCTTACCAATTAGTTATTTAGTTAGGGAGCATCATCGAGTGCACACTAACTAGGCTGATTAAGACGAAAGCTCACCGATGATCACATCAAACATCAGCTGTGATCCAGAGCATCTGTTAAACCGATTAATCGGGGCAGTAAGCGCAGGCTAGTTAGTACCGTAAGAGTCTTACCGTCTCAGGGTCATTCTCAAACACTTCTCTCGCCTCCTCTTTAGTGCATCTCTCCTCCACACACTCCCTCTCCAGATGACCCTGCTTGGTCTCCTCGAACACCTGGTTCGCCCTCCGGTGTCTGCGGAGGAACTCGTTCGCCTCCTTCGGCGACACGGACACTGAAAACAGCAGAAAGTCTCAACTTGTGCTGCTCACAGTAGTTCGGTGGTGCAGTGCACGGGAACAAGGGCTCGTTTGGCGTACTTACACTGTGACGAGCAGCCGATACACAGCAGGACGAGGCAGCAGCTCGACACAAACTCTCTCATGTTGCTTCTGCGTCAAACTTTCGCTCGTTCTGGATCAGAATCCCGCACTGAGCCGCCACATTCAAACCCGAACGCGAGCGTTTCTGCGGCACATTCAACCTCTTCTCTCTCTCTTTCTCTCTCTCCTGCACTCTCTGTATTTCGCCCTCGGCTCTCTCTCTCTCTCTCTCTCTCTCTCTCTCTCTCTCTCTCTCCAAACGTGAGCGGCAGATTCGTCGGTTTATTGGTGAAAGTTGCGGCGAGCGCAGGGAGTTCCCGATGCAGAATTTTCCTCCGCAATAGCAGATCACTGCAGCACAAGCGCTGGGAAAAGATCCCTTTAAAGCGATAGATCACCCAAAAAACAACACTGTCATCATTTACTTGCCCTCATCGTGTCCTTCAGGACCTGTATGACTTTGTGTCTCAGTGGAGCACAGAAGGAGAAGCTCAGTAGAATGTTCAGGCTGCTCTGTGTCATACAACGGGGACTAGAGCTGTTGAGCTTTACAAATTGACAAAAACATTTGACAAAAATGCACCATAAAATATCATCAAAGTTAAATACAGACTGAATTTGACTCAAATCTCATTCACATATGCAGGGGTGCCGCTATGGTTTCCGGGCCCCCAGAACATCACACTGACTCGGGGCCTCCGAGCGATCACGTTCTGGGGCCCTTCTCCCTCGCCGGACCCTTTGGAATCTTCTTAACCTTCCCCCCATTATGGAGCCCCTGCACATATGTGACCCTGAACCACAAAACCAGTCTGAAGTATCACGGGTGTATCTGTAGCAACAGCCAACAATACATTGTGTGGGTCAAAATGATTCATTTTTCTTTTATGCTAAAAATCATTAGGATATTAAGTAAAGATCATGTTCCATGAACATATTTTGTAAATTTCCTTCCGTAAATGTATAAAAACCTAATTTTTGATTATTAATATGCATTGCTAAGAACTTTAAAGGTGATTTTTTTAATATTTATATTTTTTATTTGCATCTTTAGATTCCAGATTTTCAAATAGTTGTATCTCAGCCAAATATTGTCCTGTTCTAACAAACCATACATCAATTTATATGATTTATAAATCCCTTTTGACTGGTTTTGTGGTCCAGGGTCACTTATGAGCATATTCAGATTTGGCATGTGAAGATCACTGCGTCTTTTGTAGCTGTTAAATCTCATAAGATGAACTCCAGCCCTGACACTGTATGTGTGGGCCAAATCACATACTTACACATTATTCTGTGCTGTTGTGTAGTATAAATAGTGTGAGTAGCGTGTTTACACTGAAAATTCCAACATTAACTGCACTTTAAATAGCCGGATAATGCACTTATTTAACTAAAAAAAGTGTGGAATATTTCATGTGCTCTACAGCTGCATGACAAAATAACCCAAAAATAATGCACTAGACTGCCCAAATAACAGGGAACTTTGGCTAAATGTTCTTCCAGTAAAATTAATAGAATATTCCAAGTTATCTGGTCTTTCATAATGTCATTCCTGGCACATTTTCTGAATCTTTTTTTTTTCTACCCAGCTAACAGGGAACATTTTTACAACTTTTTTTTTTTTTTTGAACATTTTAAATGTTAAACATTTTTCTATAATGTTAGGAAAAAACATTCATATAACTTTAGAAATATTTAATATACATTTTCATGACATGAAGAAGATGTTCTTAGAATATTAAAAAGCAGAGGTGGACAATAGTGGAGTATTTTCACTCTGTTTTAAAAGTACTTTTAAGAGTGCTTTTGTTTAGGAAACTTTACTTTACAACATTCCAAAGCATAATATTGTACCTTTATTGCACTACGTTTCATATTAAATATCATTCAATACTAAATTACATTAGAAATCTAGTACTTTCCTATTTTTACTCAAGTAACGTATGAAATATAGTGCATATAGTGCAGTAAAAAGTATGACATTATGCTTTGGAATGTAGTGAAGTACAGTTTTCTGGAAAAAAAAAAAAAAAAAAAAAAAAAAAAAAAAAACTGATAAACTACAGATACTTTTTAAATGTACTTGAGTAAAGAACAAATACTTCACTACTGTCCACTTCTGATATAGAAGTTTCATTTTGGGTTAAAAAGTTGGCAGAATATTGTAAGAAATGCTTTTGTAACCTTCAAGTACAACAAGAACATGGACATGTCAACATTTTAAAACAATGTTCCCAGTTTTTATAACCTCACTATGTTACCTGGGAAAATGTTACTACGTCAGAGAACATTCAAAATGTTGACAAAAAAGTTTTTTGTTAGCTGAAACTGCAGTATTCATGTACACACTGAATGCATGATCAATCAGATTCTAAGCCATCCAGCACCAAACTGTGTCGCAATCAAGTGGTTTCCCATCATGTTTTCTCAGTATTTGGCACGCGTCGGCATGACATCACAGCACTTTTGAATTATTTCTAAGCGGCGTGTACCTGGCGACGACGGCTTCTGGGTGGGACTGGTTTATCTGAGACGAGCCGATTGCGACACAGAAACATTTCCAGAGAAACATTTGCTTCCACAGAAGACAGAAAGTCATGGGAGCAAAGCATGGCAGAACTTTCAATTTCAGGTGAACGCTTCCTTTAATGCTCTGTTTATGACATCATCGATTTGTAGCATTTTTCAGAAAAATGATGTGAATGTTCAATATGTTTGGATCATTTCATCTTACTAAAACACATTATTGGAGATATAGAGGCATGACTGATGTTTACATCATGTTACGTCAGTATCTGCTCGACTGTAATAAAGATCTCATTGATTTACATTACAAGCTTCAGAATTTCATATAAATATCAGCATCTGCAGCAAATTTGTATTTTTGCTCAGTTTGAGTCTCTGAATAAAATTGAGCTGTTTTTCCTTCATATTCTCACTGTGTCAGACTATATGTGACCATGGACCACAAAACCAGTCATATGGGTCCGTTTTATCCACTGAAAGCTGAATAAATAAGCTTTCCATTGATGCATGGTTTGTTCAAAATATTGAGAAAATCACCTTTAAAGTTGTCCAAATGAAGGTCTTAGCAAGGCATATTATGCATATATTTACGGTAGGAAATTTACAAAATATCTTTATGGAACATGATCTTTACATAATGTCCTAATGACTTTTGGGGTGAAAGAAAAATCTATAATTTTGACCCATACAGTGTATTTTTGGCTATTGCTACAAATATACCCGTGATACTTAAGACTGGTTTTGTGCTCCAGGGTCACATATGAGCCACTAAAGTCTGATCTAAGAAATGATAGAAAAAAAAAAAAAAAACAAAACCACATGAAATTTGGATTTTGAAATTTTGTCTAATGCCTTTACAGAGCCATTGTTGTTAGGTTAGATGTAAGTATTTAAAAACAGAATCTGTGTGCTGTGAATGCTGATTTGTGAAGTTTGTGTGGGTCAGAGAGTGACAGTGGGTGTTTCAGTGAAGCAGACCTACATTCTAATCAGGCGTTTGTTGATTTGACAGTCTGTTCTTATGGCTCAAATGTGAGGTTACATTCTTCTCCTGCAGCTGTTTGCTCAGTGTTTACCTCACTCACTCATTCTCTCTCTCTCTCCTCTTGTTTTTCTGAGGCAGTGTTTTGATTCTCTTCCTCCCTCCTGTTTCCCGTCTGTTTCTTTATGCAACATTGAGGTCAGGTCACTTGTGTCCATCTGTAAAACACACTGTATGTCTCATGTCAGAAACATCATCACAGAAATCTAGTGTTCAGTGATTCAGCACTGTCATATGGAAACGTTCCACTCGTCTGCCTTAAACTTAAAAAAAAGAGTCAAAAGTAGAGCAATTTCTAATAATAACAGCAGCTTCCAAACCTTCAGGGAAATGAATTCACAGGACTTTTACAGTCATTTCAGATGACCTAGCATTAAATAGATTACACTCACAAAGACCTACAATACAAAACACAAGAACTGATCCAATATTTTCTGGTTTTGCTCAGGTTCAAGTGGTAATTAAAGAGTTAAACACTCTCAGTCGTGACTAAGACGGGATTTTGCTTCTTAAGAAGGTGAGATTTGAGTTTTCATGACAACAACAACAACAAGCAGCAGCTGCATTTCATGTTTTATTACAACAATTAATGCACTAGTGTTCAACATCCACCTAAACATATTCACATTCACATTCAAATTAGTGTGTTATATACAAGAGAGTAAAAACCTGATTAAAGACACACGTCAGCAATAAAAACACTGCGGTGAATACGAGAGGCGTCTTTAAATAGAGGCTCACGAGCTCCTGAAGCTTTTCACAGGTTAGTCATCGGTCGACTAATGAGCGGATCGATTAAAAACACAAAGAGCCCAGAATCAGGAACTCACGCGTCCCTGCGTCAGGCTGCGATTTCACTTCCTGTCTAGGGCTGGGATTCGGCGGCCGGAGGGACCGGGCTGGAAACGGGGGGACAGGAGTGAGACTTGATGCTGTTGTCTTTACCGACGGCCTCGTCGAAGTCCAGCTGCCGCCCGTTCACGCTGATCTCCAGACAGCCGTGGTAGAACGCAGAGACGGGACTGACGGACAGCGGCAGATCTGCACACACACACGACATGTTCATTCTAGAAACTTCAAGAGTAAAGGTTCTGAGATGTTTAAGAAGATGAACAAGAAGCAGCTGCTCCTGACAGACACTCGACTGGATTCACCAGCACCTCCTGATTCAGATGCTCATGACGGACAGACAATCTGATGTTACTGCACTAAAACCATCACGAGTCGTCACTGCTGACAGATGCACTGATTTTATGTCCTGATGAAGCTGATTAGATGTCAGGAAGTGAAGGAGTGCTGACCAGCAGCTGTTAGTGAGTGCTAAAACTGCAGAAACACTGACTATCACTGTACTAGTTAACATGACTAACTGCAGGTCTGAAGCCTGCAAATGACCAGACCAGTGTTGTTTTAGTCACTGAGATTGTATTCATATTTTAAATGAGTTTTTAGTTCAAACATTAGTCATTTTTAGTGCTGTCAAATTGAATGATTATAATTAACTGTCTCCAAAATAAAAATTTTGCCGTGTGCACTGTGTATACGTAAATTACATTTAAGAAATATACATATGCTGTACAATATACAATATACACATTACACACACATACATTGTCTAAACAAAACTTTTATTTTGGATACAATTAATTGCGATCAATCGATTTGACAGCACTAGTCATTTTGATGCGTTTTTATCATTTTTTTTTAACAATGTCTTTGCAGTTTTTATTTGAGTTTTATGTTGATGCATTACCAGTTCATATCATTAATTACAGTTGTAAATCCTAGAGATATAAAACTGAACCAGTGTTAGTTTAGTATTATCGGATACTTGGATTTTTTTTCATTTTAATTTTAGTTGTTTGTTTGTTTGTTTTTTTTAAGTATGCCTATGTAGGTTTTATTCATTTTTATTTGAATTTGATATTAATATGTTTATGCATTACCAGTTAATACGACTAACTACAGTTCTACAGTATTAATATATTTCAGAGATTTCATGTATTAATATATTTTATTTTAGTTCAAGTTTTTTGTTGTTAATTTTGTTGTTTTGTCATTTTCATTTATTTATTTTATACCAGTTTTTTAGTCATTTTTATGTACGTTTTTCCATTTACATTTCTGCATTTGGCAGATGCTTTTTATTCAAAGCGACATACCAGTGTTATCTTATTGTCACCGATTAAAATATTCTAAAATATTTTATTCATGTATTTTCTGTTTTTATTTTAATTTTAATTAATTTGTTGTATGTTTGTCAGACTAATCAATAAATTAATGACATTTATTTCATTTATAGTTTTAGTTATTTTAATACAACAAGTTAACGTAAATAAAAATGACAAATGCTGCTCTGGGACTAGCAGACATAAAATAATTTTATGTTTTTCATCTATTGTATTTTATTTCTGTTAAATGTTTATGTTATTTCAAGCAATGAAAATGTTTTTTTTATGGTTTTGTTTTTAAACTATAATAACATTTATACATTTTTCATCAGAATATGATGCAAACCTGCAAGAATGAAATGTTAAATAATCTCCTTTATGTTCTTCATTCAATTTTATTAATGTCATTGCTACTTGACCTCAGATGATCCAATTCAACCAAGCGAACAAGCAAAAATGACTTCAGATTAACTAACATTTATGATTCTTTTTTTTATATTGTTGAAGGGTGTTGAACCTTCTTCTCCTGCGTTCCACTGTACAAAAATGAATTTAGTTTACTTTTCCTTTTATTTCACTTTGTGGTGTCAAAGGACTTTTACATTTGCCAAAAATAGCACTTTTTATATTAAAAACAAACAAGCAAGCCCTGCCCAGATTTAAAAAGAAACGCAAAAGTATCACAAAAGTAATGTAACAAATTACCTTCCAAAGTAGCGGAATTAGTTACTTTTTTAGGGAGTAGTGCAATATTGTAATGTGTTACTTGGCTCCCCAACACTTGCACCATGGATGTGTCGTTATATATTAGTGAGCATCCATCAGCAGAAACAGAAAACAGACTAAAGTGAAGTAGAGCAGCTGAGTGACCTGGCAGTCCTCCGACGTAGGTGTCGACGGGCCCCTGCATGGCGCTGGAGAGTCTGGTCAAAGCCGCTTTGAGGGTGTCAGAGTCGCCGTAGGACACGCTGGAGGAGTTCGCCGTGATCTGGAGCTCGTCGGCCGACGCTCTCATCTCCACCAGCAGCCGGTCCGGATAACACAACATCAGAGACTGCAGCGTCGCCACACACATGTGATCCACAAACACCTGCAGATCCTGCAACACCAGCCAGAGACACACGCGTGTACGTTTAGCGTGTGCCGAGACTCCATCTGGACGGGACGACGGCGCCGAAACTTACCGCGTCGTCCGGTCCTCGCGTCACCACCACAACCGACAGAGGGACGGAGCCGTTGCTGACCAGAGCAAACAACACACCGGTGCTGCTGGACGGACGGATGCTCATCGCAACGTCCAGCGTCCAGCGACCCGTCCTGCCTGAGAAACAAAAACACACGTCAGCCACTCATCCGTCGACAACGCGCTTACAGCTTCATTCGTGCATTCACTAACACATTTGACCACTCGCTCTCCTTGGGCTTCAAAAATGTCTAATATTAATTTAGTGACACTCTTACGGAAAGATGATAATGTTCTGTAATTATCATTTAAATCTGACTGTGTGTCATAAACCAACATCTCAGGAAAATGTTATGGGGTTTCAAATCAAAATATGACTTTCTGTTACGAAACAGGACATGGATTTCATACATGTGAGGGCACCAGGACTGAAAGCATGTTTATTTTGGGAGACACAACAAATGAATAGATAAAGAAATTACTAAAAATGTATTGATAATTAAAAAAAAAAAATAATAATAATTGTTCATTTATGTCTCTCTACCAAGGACATAGCAAAAATGATGAATTAAATATAATTTAAATTAATTAATTAATTATTATTATTTTTTTTAATGCTCTAAACAATGTAATTACATGAAAAAATATTTTTTTTAAATACTTTTTCCCCCAGGTCTCAGGAGGCTATTTTATATTTTATTCTACTGTCTTTGTTTTTTATAATAATAATAATAATAATAATAATAATAATAATTTTTGTTATAATAATAATAATAATTATTATATCATTATTATTATTATTATTATTATAAATAATACAATTACTAAACTAAATAATAATAATACTTACTAATTAAAAAAAATACAAAGTAAAAATGATAGTGAAAACTGAAAATATAAACATAAAAAGGCAATTCTAAATATTAATATCTATAGTAAATAAATAAATAAATAAATAAACAGATAAAGAGGAGCATAAATATTTATTTTCCAGCCTTTTTATAGTGGAATTGAAATTTTCATAATTGAAATTCATAACTTTAAAACAGCAGCACTGTTATTTTCCAGCCTAGTGTGTATACACACACACACACACACACGCATACATACATACATACATACATACATACATACATACATATATATGGATATTTATAACTAAAATAAAATAAATTACTAAGTAAAATGTACATAAAAATGATTAAATATATAAAATATATTTCAAAAAATAGCAATATATAAATATTTCTAAAATAAGTCTTATAATTGATGAATTCTGCTACATAAACACTGTTAGTTTCCTGTTTATTACTGTAAGGCTGCCTTGAAATGATCTGTATTGTATAAAGCACAATAGAAATACATGTGACTTGACTTATACAAAGTGCAAAAATACAAGCCAAGTTCAGACTGAGTCTTCTGTGCTAATGGACGCGTTACAGATGCTCATTAAACAGATTTAATTGTATTTCTGTGAGAACGTTCCAGTAAGGGATCTGAACTCACCGTAGTCGATGTTGAAGAGCGCCAGTCCTCTGCCGCTGAAGAACGAGCCTTTCTCCACATACACGTAACAGTGTTTGCTCTCCTTCTCCTGAATCACCTCCTTCACTCCAGACGCTCCCTGATTCATCAGATTCCAGCCGCGGATGCAGCCGTCCAGCCTCGGGTTGATCTGATCCACGGCGGCACAAACAAAACACACGCTCATACAACGATGCAAGAAACGACGCGTTTTGTGTTTTGATTTGTGAAGTTGTCAATCTTCAACGTCTTTTACACTGCACTGACTGTGTTTGTGAAAACTGACCGGTTTGATGAGGCTCTCGTTGCGATTCGGCAGACCGGCGATGTACACTTTGGTCTCCAGTTTGTCGTTGACGGGGCTGAAGAGTCGCTCAGGACTGTTGATGCTCATCACGGCCTCTTTACTGATCTTCACACTGATGCTTCCCATCAGCTCCTCCACCGAGATCTACACACACAAACTCATACTTTTATTCATCAAGGATGCATTAAACTCATCAAAAGTGACAGTAACAACATTTATAATGTTACAAATGATTTCAACTTTCTATTCTTCTGTGAATCCTGAAAAATAAAATGCATCACAGTTTCCACAAAAATATTGTGCAGCACAACTGTTTTCAACATTGCTAATAATCAGAAATGTTTGTTGAGCAACAAATCAGCATATTAGAATGATTTCTGAAGGATCATGTGACACTGAAGACTGGAGTAATGATGCTGAAAATTCAGCTGCGCATCAAAACAATCAACTAGAATTTTTTTTTGTCGAGACAAATCTTAATTTGGCTTGAGAAAGCCTGATCAGAAAGTTTAAAAAAAGTTGTAAAAGTTTTTAAAAGTTTTAAAAGTTTGACAGTTTTCAGTAGTTGTAAAGCTTAAAGCTTTACTAGCATGTTGTTAGCATGTTTATAACATGATTAACATGTTACTGACATGTTGCTAGCATGCTTATGTTTCTAGCATGATTAGCATGATGCTTACATTTTTCTAGAATGATTAACAAGTTACTAGCATGCTGATAGCATGATTATAATGTTACTAGCATGTTGCTAATATGATTATAATGTTGATTAGAATGTTGTTAGCATGTTATTAGCATTATTAGCACGTTTTAGTATGATTAGCATGGTACTAGCATGTCGTTAGCATGATTAGACTGCTGCTAGCATGTTGTTAGCATGTTGCTAGCATGTTTCTAGTATGATTAGCATGTTGTTAGCATGTTTCTAGCCTAATTAACCTGTTGCTAGCATATTTCTAACATGATTAACAAGTTACTAGCATGTTGATAGCATGTTACTAGCATGTCGCTACCATGATTAGATTGTGGCTAGCATGTTATTAACATGTTTCTAGTATGATTAGCATGGTACTAGCATGTCGTTAACATGATTAGACTGCTGCTAGCATGTTGCTAGCATATTTCTAACATGATTAGCATGGTACTAACATTTTGCTAACATGATTAGATTGTTGCTAGCATGTTATTAGCATTATTAGCATGTTTCTAGTATGATTAGCATGTTTCTAACGTATTGTTAGTATGTTTCTAACATGATTAGCATATTACTAACATGTCGCTAGCATGATTAAAATGCTGCTAGCGTGTTGTTAGCATGATTAGCATGTTGCTAGAATGTTTTTAGTATGATTAGCATGTTGTTAACATGTTTCTATTCCAATTATCCTGTTGCTACCATATTTCTAGCATGATTAACCAGTTACTAGCATGTTGCTAGCATGTTTCTAACATGATTAGCAGTTTGTTATCATGTATCTAGCATGATTAGCATGTCACTAACATGTTGATAGCATGTTTCTAACATGAATAACACGTTACTAGCATGATTCTAGTTGCTAGGCTTGGCTAGTGAGATAGATAGATAGATAGATAGTAATGGTTAGATAGATAGATAGATAGATAGATAGATAGATAGTAATGGTTAGATGATAGATAGATAGTAATGGTTAGATGGTTAGATAGATAGATAGATAGATAGATAGATAGATAGATAGATAGATGGATAGATGATAGATAGTATGATAGATATAGATAGATAGATAGATAGATAGATAGATAGATAGATAGATAGATAGATAGATAGATAGATAGATAGATAGATAGATAGATAGATAGATAGATAGATAGATAGTAATGGTTAGATAGATAGATAGATAGATAGATAGATAGATAGATAGTAATGGTTAGATGATAGATAGATAGATAGATAGATAGATAGATAGATAGATAGATAGATAGATAGATAGATAGATAGATAGATAGATAGATAGATAGATAGATAGATAGATAGATAGATAGATAGATAGATAGATAGATAGATAGAAAGATAGATAGATAGATAGAAAGAAAGATAGATAGATAAAGATAGATAGATAGATAGATAGATAGATAGATAGATAGATAGATAGATAGATAGATAGATAGATAGATAGATAGATAGATAGATAGATAGATAGATAGATAGATAGATAGATAGTAATAGTTAGATGATAGATAGATAGATAGATAGATAGATAATAGTTAGATGATAGATAGATAGATAGATAGATAGATAGATAGATAGATAGATGATAGATGATAGATAGATAGATAGATAGATAGATAGATAGATAGATAGTAATGGTTAGATGATAGA